>NC_056739.1:791977913-792180619 GCF_019279795.1 Protopterus annectens
CCCATTTACCTTAGGCCACTGCAGCAATGACAGATCAACTGAACTTACTACAGTTATGTAAATAAACTTACCATAACAGTAGATGTTCTATTAGAACACTGTTGCAGTACCCTTCCCTCACTCCAGAACCCCTTTTTTTCTTTTCTAGTGTGTGTTGCCTGGGTGTAGAATTTTCACTCTTTTGTGCATAGTTTACTGTTGGGCTTGTTTCCTAACATTGTTCTGTCAGGGCTCTTGCCTCCCTCTTGGGAAAAAAATACTCTGAAGCTTTTTGCGCACCAGCTGTCCTTGTATGGAGCTCTGCTCAAGCTTCTGACATCTGAAGCATGTGGAAAAAGCCTTTCAGGTTTGAAAGCTGTCTGGGTCATAGATTCTTGGCATAGGATAACTCAGTAGTTCCCCATTTTGTAAGCCAGATGCAAAACAACTGATTTTACTAACAAAAAAATTGGACCACGTTAAGATTTCTGAGGGAGGGTGCAGCTACTGTGGTTATTCCATGTTTAATTTGCAGAATTAAGGCTCCTTTACTAGTGGCAGTTTGCGCTTTCGGCCAAAAGTATCATGAGAATTTCCAGCAGATAACAAGCTGTCTGGATTTGTCACTTGTGATCTTTAGGACATGATGAGCTACAGAAGAAGTAGTCTAGAGCGAACCCCCAAACCTTTGAGTTCCTGTACCTTTCCACCAGGAAGATCATCACAGTTAGTGATTAGCAAGCTGTTAAGAACACCTTTCAGTCTTGATGGCTACCAAAAGCTACTCTCTTAATTTATTTCTGATTTCTAACCAAAAGCTTGTCTTTAGACCTGTCAGTTTAGTAAAGACCTTTTATAGTTAGCCTGTGCCCATGGCATAGTTCATAGGTGAAGACTTTTCAGTTTACAGCCTATTAAAAGCTTAGGCAGTAACCAGAGGTTGAAATCAAACCCTGCACCTTGTATCCCTGAGCTAAACACCTAAACTATTATGTCAAACCCTCCTTCCATGAATAAACATAAAACCCTCCTCTTCCTGTGCATAACTCGTCCTTTTCCTATCCATGCAGCTCATCACTCTGCTGCAGCTCATCTGTCACTGACACCCACAACTCAAAACATGCTATCCATATCTCCACCTGTCTAGTAATACCAGTCTTCCACAGCACTCCTCAGCATCCATCTCACTGTTTACATCCACTATTGCCTCCTATTACACTCCTCCTCTTTAGCATTTTTTCTCCTTTATATATGCTTTATTTCTACAGCTGTCCTCTTTCTTCTCTTCTCAGCCTTCTCTCTGCTCCACATTCCTAGCATCCCATATTCTACACACCGATTCAAATTCCTGCCTAATTTTTTTAAATTCTTTTTTTAAGTTTTTATTTTTTTTACTTCTGTCTGTAACGTAATTATATATATATATATATATATATATATATATATATATATATATATATATAATAAATTCTCCATCATTGTCTTCAAGACTCTTGTTTGTAATAAACACTAAATATGCTCCTCATCTTTCTATCCACACGTCTACTGCTATCATAACTTACATGCTGTATGATGTCTATCGCACCTATATCTCAATTCCCCCACCCTTGCTTACGCTGTTTGCCACTTGCCAGCTGTTCGCTATCACTATTGCTTCTAACTTATTTGACTTACCCCATCTCATTTTCAGATATAAAATTCTTAACCCTTCTCACAATCCATATAAGTTAAAACTAAAATTTAATACTAACATAACTAAATCCTCACTAGTGTGTGCATACTGTAAAAAGACCATATTATGCAGCAATGTCCACAAAACCTAGGTCCCAACTGCCTCTCTTCTTCAGTCGCTCACTCTTCTACTGTAACTACATCTACTAAAAATTTGAAAATCATATCCATGAATTTTCAAGGTGTAGTAATCAAAGTCTCTGAATTTCATTCTTGGATCACTCATTACTCCCCAGATATTATTATTCTTTCAGACACTTTGCTCAAACCACATATAAAAGACTGAAATTCTCCCCCTGGCCATACTATCATCTGCTCTGATAGATTATATAGAAAAAGGTGGTGGTGTAGTGTAGCAATCATGTTTTCTAACCATATCTCTCTCTCTCTCTCCCACCAGGAAATAACATCCATATTCTGGAAGACACCCTACACTGGGTATCTAGTTCCATTTCTCATGAAATAATAATTATTGGTAATGTCAATATTAACTGGAAAACCTTCACATCAGGCTACCCTTCCACTAGTATCAATCTCTATGGTTTCATACAACTCATAACTTCCTGTTCAACAAGCTAATAACACTGGGACTACTATGGACTGGATCCTAGTCCCAAATCCAAACTTTTACAACTCTTGAAAAACCTCCCAGACTCCCTCAGTGATCACTATCCCACCTATGTTCAGAGACTCGCAAATCACCATGTCAAACGGCACCTTTATAAAGACTGGCGTAACCTCTCAAATTTCAATTCCAAGATCTTGAACGACATCCTTAATAATATTAGTCCATCCTCTATTTCCTACCACTGGATAATGCTGTTCTAAAATTTAATACATTTCTTGACATTCTCATTTCTGTAAGAAAACAGAGTTAAATTCACCCCATCACCCTGGCTATCCCCTTCTAGTAGACAGTTAATGTATAAGACAGACAAACCTTGGAGAAATTGGCAAAATGCAAATCTCAAGCTCACCTACAGACCTACAAACAACTTCGAAACATACCAAAAACAAGTTACTGCTGATAAGAAATAATAATATTTCAACCCACAGGATAAGCAAAAACACAACCTCCCTAAAATTTTGGTCCATTTTCAAGAATCTGTTATACCATGGAGCACCTACTGCCCATAACCCTTGCCCAAACATTTCTCCCTTAGAAACTTGTTTCTAAATTTAACTCCTTTATAGACTGAATAGCCACCATCATCCAAAACTCCCTATAAAATATTGCCACCCCTGACAATTTTCAAAGCTCTAGATATGCAATTTTCAACTTAAAATCTGTCTCTACTTCCTATATGAACAATTTATTACACAAACTTAAGCCCTGCTCACCCTCTGTAGACAATCTCCGATATGAATTTCGAAAGATTGTTGCCTACCCAATGTCTGTCGTGATCAGTCAATCCATTCGTGAGTCATATGTCCCATCTCTCTGGAAATGAAATTATATCATTCCTCTTCATAAAGGGGGAAACACCACTGAAATAGCAAACGTCAGATCAATTGCAATTTTGTCCCCTCTTTCTAAGATCTTAGAAAAATGTATTCATAAACAACTTTTACAGTACTTACTTCAAGATCATCTATTAACCTCTACCCAACATGACTTTCATCCAGATCATAGCACAACTGCCCTTGTTGGCTTTTTGGACTGGACCATGTCAGTAAAGCCAGAGTTAACAATAATTTGGTTCTTTCCCTCTTTAGATCTCTCTAAAGCTTTCGATACAGCCTCACATAACAAACTACTCTCAGAAATGTCTATTTTAGGCTTTTCCAGTTCAACAGTCCATTGGTTCTCTAACTACCTATCTAACCGGCTACAATCAGTTAAAAGTCTCTCTACTTACTCATCTTTTGTCCCAGTTAATACAGGTGTCCCACAAGGCTCTGTACTTGGTCTTCTACTTTTTAACATATTTATAAATGATCTACATATAGCCTTCCAACAAGCTACACTTATACATTGCTTACTTATACTTAGCTGATGACTCTACTGTCATTTTGCTCATCTAATAGCCCTTCCCAGTTAACAATCTCATCACTCAGCAGGCTTTTAACTCTATTGAAAACTGGCTTAATGACAACTTTTCCTAAATCCAAATAAAACAAAACTGCTGCTATTTCTCCCCAAATCCCAAACACACACAAGACACTTTCGAAATATCCTCTTTTACAAATACTAAAATTGAAGTTGTACCTCACACAAAGTTACTTGGTGTCATAATAGATGATCAACTGAAATTTGATCTTCATATTCATAAGTACATAAAAGCAACACACCAAAAACTGGGCATGCTCTGTAGATCAAAAAGATTCCTTGCCAACTACTCAAGAGTTACTCTAACCAATACATACCTCCTTCCTTCACTATATTCTTGCTCAGTAATCAAGGTCTGTAATAGTATTCCTGCAGATATTAGAGCAATGCCATGTAGCCACATATTCAATCTCTAAGGAGATTTCTCCTTAACTCCTGGCTCTGTACATGTCTTACACTGCCCATTATTCTTTCCTTCCTTTTCCTTCTCTTCCTTCTCCCTTCTCTTTCCCTTACTCTTCATTTTCCCCTTTCCTTTCCTCCCTTCTCTTATTAGCCAAAGCACCAGTTACTTCTCTGATAGCGCCCTACATTAACGCCATTTCCTAATCTCCCCCACCTGCAAAATCTCTTTCCTTTCTCTGTCTTTTGCCCATATTTAAAATGCTTAACATCTTTACCATTGGTTATCACTACTGGTTGTACTTTACTAGGTGTTCAGTATCCTATGATGGTTGTTTAATATTAACTGTATGATTTTCTTATCTGACTTTATTTATCCTGTATGTTGATGCGTCTGTGTGTTACTGCACTTCATTTGATAATATTATGTAGTTTATTAATTGAACTATGTATACTGGAGCTTTTCTCCCCCGACCTGTGCTGAAAATGGGATTCATGCCCAGTCGGATTTTTCTGGTAAACAAATGCCAGCTATATAAAATACCTGATTATGTTCCATGTGACCCAAGTTCAGATAACAGCTTGGGTACTTGACCGTAGAGATAGGTTGGGAATCCTCATACTGGTGGAGGAGGTATGCATAATTGGGGAACCCCCACAACCCCGCTGCTTACTCTAATTAACTAACTTGCTAACTCTTCCAGCCAACACCATCACAGGGAAAAGGGAAATTAGTGGTACACAAGCAGATCGATCTTCAAGGAAAAAGCCAGGCAGTTACAGACTATAACCATCTTCTGTTCTTGATAGACACCATTGAGAGATATATGGATTTCAGCTTTCTAACTGGGACGATTTTCAGTGTTCTCAGCAGCTTTGCACCAGGTCTACTTCACTGGAAGGCTATTTACCCTTCTCAAAGACGAGTCAAGATCATAACTGGCATCTTTACATCTCAGTCCTTACCCAATGTTTTATGTGTAAATCACTGCTCAGTCTTCTGACTTCTTCCGTTTAATCTTTCTATTAATCTTTTCAGTTCATAATGTTTTGGTAAGCACTCATTACAGACTTGAAAATTAAATTACATTGGTAAGTGTAGAGTTCATATTGACAATTTTCCAGTGTTCACTGCTTAGTTTCTGATCTTCAGCCAATTTCATTTCCAAAAGATCGTTTATCAGATTAATCAAGTCTTGGTTGCTTCACTATACATTTGATAAATTTTTTACAAGTTACTTTTCTATGAACTCATTCATCAAATTAACCAGGTCTTGCTTTGTTGAGGGTGCCTTTTGCTTCCATGTATACTTGATTTTTTTTTTTTTTACAAGTAACATGAAGAGGTCAAGCATTGCTCAAGTTAGATTACGAATGCCTAAAACAAACATGTTAGGCATTAAAGAGCTTAACCCCACCTAGATATTGTCAAGAATTAGTCAGACATGTTTTTTGAAGGCCCCTACCCTGGTGTATTCCTAGAATATGCAAAGCCAGTCTCCCAGATGTCCCCAGTACATTTCTGACAAGTTGCAAGAGCTGCTGGAAACTTTCAAGCTAAACATACCAGGATATAAAAATAAATTGGCACTGTCATCCCAAAAAAACAGCATTTCAAATAACAGCTGTGTTCGTCTTTCTGTTTAACTGGGGGGGGGTTCAGCTCTTTTTCTCAAAGCAGCCTAAATTTCTGTCTCACTCAACTATATTTTACAAATCTATTACTTTCTTGGTATACCCATCTTTCCTACTTTGCAAAATCCAACTAATCCACAAGAGATGGTCATCTTTGCTAGTCTTATTAAATTGTCTCTTCTAGTTCAAAAATTAACCTGTCATTTAACCTGTCATAAGTCTATGATTTGATTTGAAAGACTGCCAACTGATAGCTGTTCTGTTTCCCAATAATTGCTTCCTGTATTGGCTGTCTTGCAGTGAGCTTCCTTCCTAAAGCCTGGTGTGGAGTAATCCAAGCTGTTCAAGGCTTCAATGGAGGGAGGTCAGACCACCGAGTCAGCATCCTAGTCTCAAAGTCCCATTTGTTGACCTTCACCAGTTCTGATAGAATCACTGAGTTTGCTTGTCAGTTGGCAATCCCTCTCTCCCATCCAAGCTTTCATAATTTCTCCAAATTTCACAAATTAATAAGCAGTGCGGGTTTCCAAATCACTCCATAATCTTTGACTAGTATCTCATGTAGCACCTTAAGTTTCGATGCTTTAGCATACATTTCTAGATCAGGGACCCTATGTCCACCTTTGGAAAACTTCAAAGTCAGAATATTCCATCTAAGCCTGTTTTTCTCCTTGATCAAAACAATTGTAACATTAGATTTAATGTCTTTTTTTGTTGGATTCAAGGTGTGGGTTGTCAGATCTGATTGGATCCAGTCGTGGTGCCTTATACCAAAGCTGTTGGATCTGAGAGCTTTGACTCCTCCCTTACCAACAATTCCCCTCTCCTGCCTGAAATCCCTCAGATCTCTTTTGCCACCTGTGTAAACCAGACACATGGAACAAGAGCTCCATCTCTTCCTCTTTAAAATTTTCAAATGGGGTTAAGATTTAGTGTGTATTTAGCATGCCTTTATAGATTAGTGTATTTCCTTTAGACATTTGTCATAGTTTTTTCATCAGTGAGTGTTTATTATTATAGTATCTTTAACTCCTAATTATAGCTTTTTTTCTTCATGGGTAGGTAGGCTTATAGACAGTTAAGTGCTTAGTTCTGATGTTATCAGGCTTTAAAAAGTGCTCTTCCGGCAGGCATGAACCCCCCCCCCCCCCAATCATGTTTACTCCTTGGGGTCCTGTCACCTTCAAGGTTTGTGTTTGATCTCTGTTGCCTTTGGCACCAGAGCCTTTCAAGGGTGTGAAGAAAAAATAATTTTGAAAGGCCTTCTACTGCCTCAGACAGGTACCAAAATGTCCTTGGACCCGAAGGCTTCCACTTCTTCCCCTTCCACCAACAAGAAGAGAGATAGAGAAGGAGAGATCCAAAGAGACAGAGAAATAGAGAGAAAATTGAAGAGAAATCAAAAGACAAGACATCCAAGGATCATCTGGAGAAAGCTAAGAAAAGGTCTCCCAACTGCACAGCTAGTGCAGGTAAAGAACCAAACGTATCCCAACAGTCAGATCCGATTATTTCTGTCATCCAGACTCCATATTCTAATTCATTCTTTACTCAGCACCAATAAATCCCAGGCTTTATGCTGCAGCTTTACTGAAAGGGCCTTAGAAGCCTGCATCAATAGATTTTCTTTGTGTTTCACTGTTACAGTCATCACATTTGGGTTATCCCTGCCAGGGTAGCCCTCAGTCAGCCCGAATACCATAGGCTTAGTATTTTTGTGTCTGTTGCTGTCGCTTCAGGACTGACGTCAGGTTGCCAGTAGTATAAAGTAAGGCAGCCGATGCAATTACATCAGTCTTTCTTGCCAAAGAGTCCGAAGCAGAAGCAGTTGGCACAAGTGCCGATCGGCCGCTACCTGAGTTTCGTTTTCTGAATTGAAGTTGAAGTCTTTTAAAGCTAAGTACCCCGTTGGGGATCCTTTTTTCTTGCTCTAACTGATGTCAGAAAAAGTTAACAATTGTCTTGCCTGTGGAAAGCAAATACCACACCGAGACTTTCATTCTTACTATGTCACTTGCTTAGGCCCAGACCACGACGTCCCCTGCTGTCGCTTTGTTCAACACCAGAACTATACATCATCGGGCCCTTATTGTAGCTAGATATTTTCACTCTCAGTCCTCGGTTTCCGATTTGGCTTCGGTAAGCCATCTGACATCAAATCTTCTGAAAAAACATAAGGATAAAGACAGAGACAGACTGCACAAGTGAGGCACTTTCGCAGCCCATGATGCTCGCTTCTGTGGATTCGCAGGCCGCTACCGAGACCCTTTAGGAGTCTGGTATGCCGCAAAACTCTTCATTGACTAAGGCTCCTGCGCGTTGTCTCTACCTTGGATGGGTCCGGAGCCACTGAGCAGGCACCAGCTTCCGAGGAAGTACTTTGCACTACCGATTCTCAACATAAACTGATGACTTCTTTCGCTTCTTCTGTTCTTTCGAAAACTAGCGAGTTTCTAAGGCCCAGGGTACGAATCATACCCAAGAAACCGACGACCCAATCTCTGGCACCTACTTCCTTGCCTCAGTCTCAAATGCTTAAAATGGTGGAAGACCTTATAGTGTTGATCAGGGGAAGCCAAGCTACCCCTTTCCAAAAGAAAGAGATTTGTCCCCAGTGGTCTTATGTGAACAGGAGTCCGATGACTCTGATGCCTCTGAATATGAAGACATGCAAGCCCTCTCTGCTTATGAGGATTCTGATGCAGAGGAATCCATTCCTTCATCCTCTCCAACCAAAGATTTTTCCTTTGGGGAAACCCTTCATACTTTAAGGGAACATTTCCATTGGGAATGTCAGGACTACCCTCAGTCTAAAAAGAGACTCGGGGAATTTTTAGATCTTCCACAGCACAGACCCCTGGCCATTCCTCCTGTCCTGGATGTTGTGGATGTTGTTTTCTTGGATAGTTTAACTCCTGACACCCTCCCTCCTGCTCCCTGGAAACCTGACAGGTATTGAGTCCCTGACTCTCACAAATTTCTTTTCAAAAATTCTACTGCTGACCCTGAGGTTATCTCCCAAAGGCCTTAAGGAATTAAAGCAACTTCTGCTAAGAATCCCACCCCCTCAGATGGGGATTCCCGAGCATTAGATGTGGTAAAAAATATACACTTCTGCTACTCTTGCTATTAGAGCACTAAATTTCAGTTCCATATTCTAACATTCCAGCAGCATACCATGGAACTCCACAAACAAAAAATATCAACTTTTTCTGCTTGTGCAGAAAATAGAGTTGCAAGACTTAATGCATTCTGCAAGTCAAGTAACTAAGCACATCTTACACTGTGGGTTTGATGCCATAGAAGCATCTTGCAGAGCAGCAGTCTCCGGTTCTGGCATGCTTGGCTTAAGGAACAGCCCTTGCCAGACCATGTCAAATCTAAACTATTGGATGCACCCTTGCACAAAGAAAACGTATTTGGCACCAAGGCAGAGGAGGTCTTAAAAAAGATGGAAGAAAAAGCTAAATCTGTGCAAACAGTTAAGGATTTCCTGCAGGTCCAGCCACCCATGTTCAGTAGGCATTGCCCCTCCAAACACTGGTCCTTTCCTGCCCCCTCCAGGGGGTCCTCAGCATAGCGTCCCAGAGATACAAATTTACCAACCCTAAAAGGGTTCCCAGATCTACCTCCAAGCCAGTGGGCAGAGGCCAAAAAGCAAGTCCTTTCCCTGCTCTCCATGAGAGCAATAGAACACGTTCCTGCAGAACAGCTAGGCCAAGGTTTCTACTCCAGGCTCTTCCTGGTACCCAGAAAAGAGGGCACCTGGCGCCCCATCCTCAATTTATCCTTTCTAAACACCTTCCTGGTGATACCAAAATTCAAAATGCTCACCATTTAGCAACTACTACCTATGTTCTCCGAGGATGCCTGGCTAGCCACCCTAGACCTAAAAGAGGCCTACCTACACATCCCAATCAGGGGAACCATGCAGGAAATATCTGCGTTTCAGGGCAAGTTCTCTGCACTTCCCTTTGGATTATCTACTGCTTCCAGAGTTTTCACAAAATGCCTGGCTCCCGCCATTGCTTTTTGCAGGCAAAGAAATATTCAAATTTACCCATACTTAGACGACTGCCTAATTCAGGCAGACAGCCAAGAACATCTGCTCAAGCACCTGGCCTTTGTAAAGGACCTACTGACCTCCCTAGGGTACACTATCAATGAAAAGAAATCCAAACTAGTACCCACCCCAAAAAATTATATTCCTGGGAGCAAGCCTGGACACAACATCCCAGATGGCATTACTTACACCAGAAAAGCAAACTTACCTGACAGCCTATTTCTCTCAACTAGCCACCAGACCCCAGTTATCCGCAAGGAAAATCCTGCAAGCTCTGAGGTTCATGGCATCTTGCATTCTACTCATTACATATGCCAGACTGCATATGAGGAAACTTCAGTGGTACCTAAAATGCCTTTTGTGTCAACACTCTCAAGACCTGGAAACTCTTATACCAGTGATACCTTGTCTAAGGAAAGATTTTCTTTGGTGGGCAGCAGCATGCTACCACAACAAGGGACTACCCTTCTCATCACCCCACGCCACCTAGACCATCACCACAGATGCATCAGACTATGCCTGGCGTGCTCACCTGAACGGCAGGTGCATACAGGGCCAATGGAGCCGAATCAAATACATCTGCACAGCATCCAAAAAGAGATGTTAGCTGTCCAGCACGCATTAACAGCTTTCAGACCCCTTCTCTCCACATGGGCTCTACTGATCAAAACAGACAATACCACAGTGATGGTGGTATATCAACAAGCAGGGAGGGACTCTTTCCTACTCTCTATGCAGCCTCGCCATGACCATTTGGCATACAGCCTTAGCCATGCAACTACACCTGTTAGCACAATTCCTGCCAGGCTCTCTAAAAACTCTGGCAGACAACTAAAGCAGAAATCTTCTGGACCCACACGAGTGGCAGCTAAACCAAAGAACCTTCACCCTTATAACTCAGAAATAGGGCACCCCAAAGGTAGACCTCTTTGCTTTCAACTCCAACCCATCAATTCAGCAAGTTCTGCACCAGGCCTTACTGCAGGGCCTGGAAAGTGGATGCTGTATCTTTCTAGTGGGTCACCTCTCGGTCAGTGCATTTCCCCCACTACTTCTCATTACCAAGGTACTGCTCAAAATAAAGGAGGAAAAACCAAGGGCAATCCTGGTTGCCCCTGACTGGCTGTAGCTTTGCAGAAATCTTTTAAATGTCCTTTATTAACACCCCATATGATGGTTCCACTTTATTTGGACAGAAAGTCAAGGATACTTTTACCAGAAGTGACCAGGATAGTAAGACCTTGCCTACCTTTGGAATCTATTTTGCAACCCCCTCCAAAATCCTTCTCCAGGAATTAGAAGGAGAAGAAAAATGTGGTTCAAAAACTGTCCAGGACACTTCTGGGGAGAGTCTGCCCAGAGGCAGAGGTGGAGGCAGTTCCACAGGAAGTCACCCTAGGGGCAGATGTGGTCTGCAAAATCAAGGTTTCCATGGTCCATTCATACCAACATCCCTTAACTCTTTCCTGACTGCTGCACTCTGGAAGCTTTTGGGGGATGCTTCTCTTTATACCCTAAATCCTGGCAAAACATTACTCATGATACATGTGTGCTAAGGATCATTTGTAGAGGTTATACAATTCTCTGTTTAGAAACCCCAAGAATAAAGCAAAGTATTTCCACCCAGTCAGTTGGTATCTGCAACAACAGAAGTTCAAAGGCTGCTGATCAAGAGAGTCATCCAGCCAGTCACCCAGTCCAGAGTCTAATCAAGGTTCTTTTTATTACCAAAAAGAGACAAGGGACCTGAGATCAGTTTTGGATCTCAGTGAATTAAATAACTTTGTAAAAAAAAAGACAACATTTTCAGATGGCCACAATACCGTCCATTCTACCTTTACTCAGGACAATTGAATGTGCTCTATAGTTCTTAAAGATGCCTACTATTACATAAAGATCCAGTGAAAAAGCTTTCTCCTTTTCTGGCTGAGCTGCCTTTTAATCTCACCACAGCCCTCATGGTGTTCACCAAGATAATGGAAGTAGTGACAGCCTTTCTTAGGCTTCAAAGGATGGTGGGGGATCTGTAGCAAGCTACAATTTGGATTGCAGTCTTACCTAGTGTTATTTGCACCTGGAGAATTTCAGATGCATTGTGTTGGGCAACTAGCCTGGTGTTGTGAATATCCTTGGTTTGAATATGGACACTCCTCCACCTTTAGTGTTTCGTCCTGGTTTGGTGGCCGAAAAGTGTGTTAAGAGTTGTAGCCTGGTATTGCAGGGGTGCTGTCTGGCAACTAGAAAGATAGTGGTGTTTAAGAACACTACAGCAACAGGGTGGGAAAAAAATTTCTGCCTGACTCACAAGAGACAGCTGTGGTATCTTTTCAAGTTTTAATACGCAGTTAAAAGCTGAATACAAGTAAAACACAAGGTAAATAAAACAAATCACAGTATTCAAAACAGTAAATGGCTATAAAGTAATACAACAAATAAAAAGCAAACTAACCTTTCCCTCACAGCAAAGTGTAGCAGTGTCTGGTTGAACCCTTCTAGTAAAGTTCTGAAATGTTTTAATTTACTCCTTAAATAGAAGGTTTAGTTCCTAGCTCCACCACCCTCAGTTCACAAGCAAACTAACCTTTCCCCTTACAGCAAAGTGTTGCAGTATCTGGGTGAGCCCTTCTAGTAAAGCTCTGAAATGTTTTATTTTACCCCTTAAATAGAAGGTTTAGTTCCTAGCTCCACCCCCTCAGTTCACAGATGATTAACCTTAACTGACCTGTTCTATTGACCTGTACTAATTTCTGCATGACTCGCAAGAGACAGAGCTGTGGTCTCTTTTCAAGTTTTAATATGCAGTTAAAAGCTGAATACAAGTAAAACACAAGGTAAATAAAACAAATTGCAGTATTAAAAATAGAAAAAGGCAATAAAGTAATACAACAAATAAAAAGCAAACTAAACTTTCCCTCACAGCAAAGTGTAGCAGAGTCTGGGTGACCCTTTCTAGTAAAGTCTTAGAGATCTTCATTAATCAAACCAGTCATTAACAAATCAAAAATTAAAAAGGAGACTTTCTCCATAATGCCATTAACAGTGAACTTGGATATGGATGTATACACATTATCATCATAACACAGTCTCTTCATCTGTCTTATGTATAATCCTCTATCTAAGCCACTATGCTGCCTCCCTTGTCAACTGGCCTGACCTCCAGACAATGCATGTTTTTCAACTCATCCAAAGCTGTACGGTCATCATTAGTCATATTACAATAAACAGACCTGGTACCTTCTTGAAATACCTCTCTAAACTGCTTTTCGCATAAGTCAATAAAGGCTTGTGCAGTGGGGTGGGGTGTAGGAATGAATGTACTAAGTTTAGTAAAAGAATTCACTGCATTGAGAGTATTTCCCATAAACATAGTTTTTAAGGTCAAAGACCTCCCCAATAGTCTGAAGTCCTTAAGCATTTCAGTTAACTGTGCTTGTTTGGCAGGAATGAATGACAGCTCCTTATTGAGTAATGCTTACTGGGCTAAAGTTAACTGTATGGAAGAAATATTATAAACCAAACCTTTATTTAATGCTTGCTTTTCTTAATAGTTTTCTGCATTGTATCCACACACTTTAAGCGATGGACTATCCCCTTCCTGCCTGTACTCCGCAATCTGTTTTTGATGGGCAAGGGGTTGGTTAAGGAAAAAGTTGTTGAGAGGGATTTGGTAGATAAAAAATGAACATTGGTACTTGTATAGCTAATTCCTGTGTGGTAGGCACTGTTCCAATATCAGAGGTGTTGTCTACCTAGTTATCTTAAGATCGATTACAAAAGGCATTACTTCCTTGTTTCTAGTTGGCAAACGTAGCTGTCCTCTGTCCTCTATTATCTCACTAGTTTTTTGTCTGATGAAGCAAAGGGATATTCGCAAAAGCGCTCACCTATTTGTATTTTTGTTAATAATGTGTTTGCTTTTAGCCTTGTTGGCTCGGTACATAATTTTATATTTATAGTTACTATTTGCTTTTTTTGTACCATACCATATCCTAATCCTGATTCTTTTTAGTTTTACTTATTTTGAATTAGTATGTTTGTATAAATGTAATTTTGTTAAGAATTAGGTAAAATATTATCTTCAATTTATAGATTTAATTTTTATATGTGAAGGGTGTAAGAGTGAAATTTTGCAGTTTGTTGCTGATTTACAACAAAATACATTGTCTTTTGATGGGCTACAATGGTTTGGATAATGGCAAAATTTGTACTGGCGTACATAGGAAATTCTTAGATGGAAGCCAGTACATGTATGCTACTAGCTGTCATCCCCCCATGTTCTATCATCTTTGCCATATGGTGAATTTTTAAGATTATCTCGAATATGTAATGTTGAGACAAATTTGTTGGAATAAATGTATGATACTTCCATTGTTTTATAATAGAGTTTATAGTAGGAAAGCAATAGAAGAAGCTAAGCAAAATCTTTTTGTATTAAAATCAAAAAGCATTCGTGATAGGTTGTGTGGGTCAATGGGGGAGGGGTAGAGAGAATGGTGAAAGCAAGAATGAACAAATGTATTTTCTTAGCACATATAACATTCAAAGGGAAGAAGTTAGTCTGGTTGTAATATATTATTAGAATTTTCTCCACAAAGATGGGGATTTGAGTAAAAGTTTGAGTGAGCACCTTATGATGTCATGCAAATGGGGAAGGAATTTAAAGGACATGCTTGTTCATGGAAATTGCCTTACCAAAAAGTAACTTAAGTGTTTGTCCAACATCTATGGGCACTTATAAATGCAACAGTTGTTCTATTTGCAAATATATATGTTCCTTTGAATATATAAATAAAATCAAATATGTACCAAGGGGATGTTTTTCATGTAACACAAAGGGGTTTATTTATGCCTTAAGATGCCCGTGTGGTTTCTTTTATGGTGAAACAAAAATAAGTTTTAAAGTGAGGGTAATGGAACATATTAGGGACATAAAAAATCAAAAGGAAGGCAAGATTTTGGCATGTCATTTCAGAGATGTACATGGCAGTGATTTTTCTATGCTTCAAGGTTGTATTTTAGAGCAAGTATTTCTTGAAAATGATGAAATTCTTTTGAAAGAAAAACTGTTATACAAAGTATGTCTTTATTCTTAAATATGATACTTTGGTCCCTATGGGACTGAATGGAGAGGTTAATTAGAAGTATTTTATTGAATTGATTGTATTATTGATTGAATTTGTGTTTTTTATATAAAAGGTAGCACATTTTTAGCTGAATTTTGTAACTCCTGGAAGGTTTTGTACTAAGACGCTAGAGAATAAAATACTTTTGGGTCTGAACCAGTGATCTTGATTTTCTCATTGTTGCCAGTTGTATGGACTTTTGGTGGATCTTGTCTGCTCACTTTTTTGCTTTATACATATATATATATATATATATATATATATATATATATATATATATATACGCACACATATGTACGTATGTATGTATATTTACACATAATGATGTCTTAGGACCAGTCAGCAAATTCGATCTGAGGAGTTCATGCTGGAGAGTTGAATTTGTAGGTTGGGGAGAAGTCAAGAGCTTTCAAATCCAAAATATTTGGTATAAGGCGTTGCTGAGGTCAGATCCGACTACCCACACATTGAACCAGATGCCTCCACTGAAAAAGGACATTATGTCCAGCTGGACTTTCTTGGGAAACAAATGTAAAATAAAAAATAAATAAATAAACATGGATCTGTTGTTACCGCGAGTATATAACTTCCTTTTTCTTTCTTAAGATTTAGAGATTATGTTTAAAGGAGTGAACCATGCTTTTCCTTTTAAAAAAAAAAAGTGTTTGTATTGTGAACATTTTTCTGTATGAAAAGTGTGTTTAGAAACTTTAAAATAATAAACTTTTAATTATAGCATCCAAATGTGGAGACTAAATATAGTCAGTTATGTTTACAGCATTAATATCTCTGGGATGGCAGAAGAGAGGTACGTCACTCAGTTCAACTAATGCTGGTTTAGTCTAGGTAAGCAAGTGTAAATTAGTGATGCATTTGTCTAACTGTTAAATTAATGATATAGTTTTGTGCCAAACTTTTAATTTAACAATTATACAATTACATCAGTAATGTACAATTACTTAATTATGCTAATCCAGACCAGGATTTAGAAAAATTGTTCTTTAGAAGTTTTTTGAAGTTGAGGGGGTTACAGTTTTTCTTAGAGAAAGGGGGAGTTTGTTCCAAGCAGTGTCTGTATAACAATGTGCTGGTATTTTTATTTGGTTTATGGGTAGCTAGGAGGTGTAGTTCAGTACTGTCTAGGTTACGTTTAGGAGAGTAAGGAGTGATGAGATCTAAGGAGGCAGGGCAGTAGGGGGATGGTTTAGGAGGGAGTGAGATGGAGTTGGGGAAGGTGGAGTTGATTGTGGACTTTTAGCCATTGGAGGTTTTTTTAGGGTTATGCAGTGGTGAGAGTAGTAGGGAAGGCTGGCAGCGATTCTGGCTATTTTTTTATGTGGATTCAAGTTTAGCTATTAGATTGACTTGAATATTAGTGAGAATTGGGGCTATATAAAGTAAGGTAGGGAGAAGGAGTGTCTGTGCAAGGGAGCATTTGGTGCTGTTGGTGAGGTATTTTTTTTTTTTTTGCCTGTAAAGGAAACCAAGTTTTTGGTCGGTCTTTTTGATGGTTTGCTGTATATGGATATCAAACTTCAGTTGAATTAAGATAATTTCTCCTATTTTTATAGAGGTGGATATGTACAGTAATGTCCTTGGTTTAAACTATAGACAGTGTTTAGAACTGAATAGGGCTGAAAAATAAAATGGTGAAAGGCTTAAAGTGGTAGCTATATGTTGTATTCATAAAGTCATTAGCCATTTTTCCCTTTAGCAAAGGCTTTCATTTGGAGACCAGAAGTCTGCAGGTAGAAGCAATTAGTCAGAGTTCTTAACATTGTTTTCTGAGTGAATTTTACAATTCTTTCATGCATCTGCAAGGTCATTAACTTATTTTCCCATTACCAGCTACTTTTACTTGGAGACAACAAGTTTGCAGGTGCAGCGAATTAATCATGAGAAGACTGTTAAACACTCAAGTTACAGTATAATTAATATTAAACGTTATATTGGCAAGCAAGTCAATGAAAAATAAATGATTGGAACTGTGGACAGTCAATAGTTATACAATTAGTTGTCTCGCCAACAGCCTTGGCCCTTTAATATATTAAATACAACACCAGTTTAGTTTAAGGGTAGCCAGTACAGTTTTTCATGTATTAGTTTTTCCACAGGGTTAAAGGTTAAAGCATGCAAGTTGTGTTATTTTCCCACTTTGGGGGGGACTAGAGTTAAGATAAAAGCAGATAGCAATATCTGTAACTGGGAACACAGGCTATAACTTGTCCTTTTGCACTGTTTACTCTAGCTGTAGGATAAGTAATCCCTGTGGGTGCTGTCAGTGATTTGGAGCAACTGCTCTTATTTGGCAGGGAAAACTTTTTTTGAAAGTGTATACAGTTTTGTATGTGTGCTTTGAGTTAAAATCATCTGAGGGTTTTGAAAATGTTTAGGTGTTTGTTTCTTGAGTGTATTTATTAAAACAAAAAGTCTGTGAAAATATGACATGGGTTCCACTAGAGATGAGAAGAAGCAACTACATGGAAGATCAGCCTGCCACGCATTAGTATATGTATGTGTATGTTCCATATTCAAAAGAACTGAGATGTATAATATGTGGGAGTAATAGCGTTTTATCATAATGGTTGCTTTATCATTATTAATGGGGAATGTCAATGGCCTTAAAGGTGCAAGCACAATCCAAAGACTATTGGATTACATTAAAAAGTGTAGGGTGAAACTTCCAAGATGGCTGCGCATTGAACACCCTGGGGGCTGAGGTGAGACCAAAGGGCAGAGCTCTGAACTGGTAATGACTGGCCCCTACCCAGAAGTGAAGAAATCTCCTGGAGCGTCTGTCCATCTTGATATGGTAGTACATGTCCTGAAGATCTATCGAGAATATCAATTGTCCTGACCCAGAAAGGGTAGAATGGACTGTAGTGTGACCATCTGAAACTTTTCTCTTTGTACAGATTTGTTTAGTCTGCTGAGATCCAGAATCGGTCTCCAGTCCCCTGCCTTTTTTGGTACCAAAAAGAATCTTGAGTAAGTTCCGGATCCAAGCTGGTCTGTGGGGACGTCCTGAATGGCTCTTTTTTCTAGCAGTTTTGAAACTTCTATAACTGCTTGCTCCCTCAGATTGGGTGGAACATCTGGAAGGGCCTTTTTTGACTGTAGGAGGATTAATGGAAGGGAATTTTGTAACCTCCGGATATAATGGATAGTACCCATCTGTCTCTTGTTAAATTTTGCCAGGCTTTTGGGTACAGCGAAAGTCTTCCCCCGACTGCCTCCAGAGGTGAGCAGCCGGGCAACCCTTCAGGGATGCTGGAAGGGCTTGCCAGAGAAGGATTCTCTGTCACCCTGGTTCTGCGGACCCCCTCTGCCATGAGGGTGGCGTCTGTTATTGTTGTTTCCCCCTCTGCCTCTGGAGGAAAAATCACCACGTGTGTCAGGCAAAGGTCCCTGGGATTTCTGGAACCACATCTTCCCATTCTTCTGACACTTGGGGTAAGGTCTAGAGGGAGTGTAAAAACAGACTCCCACTGCAGAGAGAGTCTTGCCTTCTTGCTCACACCTGGCCAATGTGTCTTTCACGTGAGGCCCAAAGAGAAAGGAGCCATCAAAAAGAGTATTGGTGAAGGACGCTTGAAAGGGTTCTGCAAACTGACACAGCCACATCCAAGTATGTCTCCTGAGGGTCACACCTGTGCCAGCGGCTCTGCTTGCTCCATCGGCTGCATAGGAAGTCAGCCTCATGGAGGAGTTGACTGTGGAATTGAGTCACCAGCTGGGAAGCTACTTTGGCTTTTACTCCCTCAGCTGTAGGATCTTGAGGGGCATCTCCAAGCTCTTTCAGGAGATCCCTTTGAAGACGAGTAAAATGACATAGTTCAGGGACCTCATCGAGAAGGTCGCTGAAGCAAACATTCGCTTTCTGTATCTGTCCATCATCCGAGACTCTTTGTTAGGGGGATGAACAGATTAAGAGGTTTCTGCTAACTCTTTCTTGGTGGCTGCTGCTACCACCATGGCATCAACGGGCACACTTTTGGAAAGGAATTGCTTATCCTGGGGGGCTGCAATAAACTTGTTAGGTCTCCTCAGAGTTGGTTCCACAGTGTCTGGAGCTGACCAAGCCTTTCGAGCCACCACAGACATGAGTGGGTCGAAAGGAGGAGAAACCCAGGAGGTGGACGGTCGGGAACCGAATGCATCCAGGAATACAGACTCATCCTCGGTAGGGGCTAGGGAAGTCCAGTTCCCTCTCTGCCTAAGCATTTCAAGGATGTCCGAAAAGGAAACATCTTCAGAGGAGGACCCTTCCAATTCATCTAAGTCTGTATCTGAAGTGACAGACTCAGGGGAGTCAATGTGCTTCCTCTTGCACTTATTCTTCCGAGGGTGCTCCTCTGAGTGATCAGGGGAGGCCTTGGAAGAGGAGGAAACACCCAATGGGGTGTCCTGGGGCATCGGTTCCCTACGCTTGGGGTCTGGAGGAGGAGCAGAGGTTGGCACAGACACTATGGGGGACGGAGCCGATGGAGCTGGTAGTGGAGCTGTTTTGGGGGACAGCACACTCTGCATGACCTCGAAGGCATCTCGACCTCAAGGCAGAGAAAGCTCTGGTTCTGAAGAAATAGGAATCTTTCTCCGCACCGAGGGCAACTGCTCCAAGGCCGATGGAGCCACGCTCACCTGCGCCGAAGCTCTGAGGGGGAGAATGGGGTCGGACAAGGGTCTGATGCCACTCCCCCCTTGGAACCGATGAGAGAGCCCTGGAGTCCAGATTCCTCGATAGAAGGAACAGTCGAGGTAATCGGAGCCGAAGGAGAGATGGTGATCAGAGCCGACGGTTCCACTACACTCACACCAACAAACTCTGGCTCCGAACTCAATGGAGTCAGAGGAGGAATGGAAATAGAGGCAGTTGGAGCCAATACCTGTTGAGGTGGGCTAGATAGTAATTTAGCTAGTGCCTGTGACTTAAGCAACCTACTTACTACTCTCTCCACATCATGATCCAAAATTCTAGAGGATCGAGAGGAGTGTGAAGAATGGTGGCTATGTTCACTTTGTAATAATGGTGACCGAGTCGCCGAGTGGATGGACTCTAAAGAAGGGGACCTCAGTCTCTTATGGCTTCGTGACGGCTCCGAAACATCTGATGGAGCCGACGGAGGAGTTGTCTTGTCGGTGCCAGCCGGAACCGACATACTCGGTTGTTCCAGTATAGGAGTCAGCTCCGAAGGTGGAGCCGATGGTTTGACAGATTTAGGGGATTTCACTGGCTGAGAACTCTTTGCCGGTGAATCCTGAGGCTTCAATAAACCCTGAAGGATTAATTTGTTTTTGCGCTCCTGCAGGACCCTTGGACTAAAGGCGTGGCAAAGAGAACAAGAGTCCTGCAGGTGAACAGCTCCCAAACAATAAATGCAACTAGTGTGCCCATCTGTCAGAGACATTTTCTGACAGCATGAGTCACCCTTTTTGAAGCCAGAAACTTTTGTATCCTTGGACATGACTCTACCACTACACACAATCCAAGTACCACAATACAGACAAAAAATCTCTTCACTACTAAACGAACACAACATTTTCTTTTTATACAGTAAAAAGGAAGGGAAGGAGAGACTCTTAGTTAAACGGCTGTCCTAAGGGAGGGGAGAACTCAATAATTTAAACGAGTTCTTAAGAAAAAAGGGACTGAGGAAAGAAGCGACGCCCACAAACAACACCCACAGAGAATAAAACTATAAGGGGAAGTAAACACTAGTTTTAAGAAGTTTTACAAATATAAATATAAAAATATACAAAAGTATACAAGCCTGAGCCAGAAACGACACACTTCGTAGCTGAAGTGGCAAACGAGATCTGGGTAGCTTTCATTAGGCATCATGGGATAAGGGGTAGCCTCGAGCCAGTAAACAGCTCTCGAGCTATTGAAGATGGCCGAGTCCTCGGCTCCGATCCCAAACAGCAAGAAGGAAGGCGAGATGAAGACATCCAACATGGAACGTTATGGTAGGTACATAACTTCTTTTTCCTATTAAGAGAGTAAAAACTTTAATATTTGAAGATGTACATAGTTTTGTATGTTAATAGGTTTTAAGTTGGGGTGAGTTTCTTTTTTTTTTGTGTGAGGGCTTTCAATAAAACAAAATGTTTTGTAAGATGTGACATAAACTGAAATGGATATGACAAGAAGCAGTTGTATAAAAAATCAACCTTCCAAACAGTGTATCCATGTAACACACAAGCTGGAAGTAGACACTTATCAAAAAACTGTTATAAATAAAAGTTGGGAATAATAACTTTATCATACAGTGATGCTTTCTGTAATGTCTGTAAATGTCAACTGTCTCAGAGATCAATATAAAAAAGAAAGAGTAGTGAACTATATTAAAAAATGTAGAGTGCAAATAGCTGTCCTACAGGCGAGACACTTGGAAAGAACTGAGCATATGAATTTGATAAAGGATCTGATGTCCTTTTCATTCTTCCTCACTGATGGGTCTTGGATCTCACATCAGATTTGATTCAGCTGCTTTTACAAGACTTAAAGATCCACATCTTGAGCTCCTCCCTCTTGCCATAATGCACCATACCTTCCCCAACTCCAGATCGTGTTTGTTGCGCATTGCATCCAGATGTGGTTCCATTCCAGAGTGATTTTTGAATTGGGAGATAAGTTGTTTTATATAACTTCTTTCTAAAAACTTCACAGATATGTTTTTTTCTTGTTTCTTATTACCTTTCACCTCTCTCCTCTATTAGTATTCACAGGCATGAGGGATCCTAGTATTTCCTTTTCTCTCTTTCCTCTCATGCTGTTGGCACTCCCTCGTCTTTAACAAAAAAAAAAAAAAACAGCTATAAATTTTGTTAGAGTTAAAATTGTATAGTGGTGTTGAATACCAGCAAGAGTGAAAGGGAAGGTCTACAAGAGGGTAGTGAGACCAGCTATGTTATATGGCTTGGAGACAGTGGCATTGACAAAAAGGCAGGAGTCAGAGCTGGATGTGGCAGAGTTAAAGATGTTAGGATTTGTACTGGGTGTGACGAGGGTGGACAGGATTAGGAATTAGTTTATTACAGGGTCAGCCCAGGTTGGACAGTTTGGAGACAAAGCCAGAGAGGCAAGGTTACATTGGTTTGGACATGTGCTGAGGAGGGATGCAGAGTATATTGGGAAAAAGATGCTAAGGATGAAGCTGCCAGGTAACAGGAAAAGAGGAAGGCCTAAGATAAGGTTTATGGATGTGGTGAGAGAGGACATGCAGGTGGTTGGTGTGACAGAGCAAGATGCAGAGGACAGGAAGAAATGGAAACGGATGATCCGCTGTGGTGACCCCTAACGGGAGCAGCCGAAAGAAGAAGTAGTGTCAAATTACTTAGCCGCTTACTTCTATTAACCTTTTGTGTTTGTGTGTTCCTATCTTGATTCATTTTGCTCATCATGTCCAAAAAACTAACAGGCTTTAACAGATGCACTTCTTGTGGGCAAAGTATCCCAAATTCTGATACCTAGAAGAACTGAGTCTGTTTTTTAGGGCCAGGACATTTAAATGTTGATTGTGTGGTGTGTGTGGCCTTTAACCCTCGGGCTTTGGCCAACCATAGGAACAAGCTGATTTTAAAAGGCCTGTTGCCAACATCTTGCACTTCAGGGCTCAAACCCCTTCAAACCATATTAGCTCTAAACAATCCCTCTCTGCTTTTCTGTGAGAGTTGTTGGAACCTAGTCAGAAGAGACCTAAAGTCTCGGATCCGACTATCCCGGATCCAAGCACCACCAAGGAGTCATAGGATCTGAAGAACACCTTGGATCCATCATCCTTGACTCTGAGTACCTGTAAGCCACCTTCAGATCCAAAGATCTGTATTGGACCTAATTTCTATGGCTACAAGTAGATCCAAATTATCTTGGGATCCTAGGTCTTCTGTGGATCCAGAAGGAAACACAGTTATTTTAGGTTCCCCTATTCCAAGTACATCATCTTCTGATTCCAGGGCTTCAGATCCGATGCTTAGGAGCTATACACCAGCCTTCCAGTTGGAACATGTTTCTCCAGTTCTTCCACTAAGGTTTTCTAGACTCCAACAAAGTTCAGACACACTTCCTCAGCATCTTCTACCAGGTCTTCCCCAAGCTTCACCAAGGCCGATATGGACAGGATAATGTGGAAGTTCCTCAGGGTGCAGATTTAGATGGGGTTTTTTCCATCTCTATCCCATCTTGGTTCCATTTCACTTACTTTGCAGACTCCTTTTCTGATCTGACCCTTGGTTCCAGAACCCCAGGATCCTGGATACCCGGCAGAGTCAATGTCAGATCTGAGGAAACTCCCTTCCTCGACACCGATTATGTCTCTGACCAGCTCTGTTCCTTTTTTGCCGGATCAGTGCAGGTCCCAGATATGAGACACTGGCACTTGACTCTAGGGGGTTGCCTTCAGCTCTGACTTTGTTCAATCCATCACTTCACCTTGGCTCTTCAGCCTTCAACAAGTGTGGTCCGGATCTGTCTGGAGGCCTTGGAACCATGGTTGACTCTGCTCTCCCTCTCCTCCAGTAACTTCGGCTCTGAGGAAGAGGGAGAGAGTCTTCTTGGGTCCATCTGCCTTCTGAGTTGCAGAAACGTTTTTCTGTAGGATCAGAGAGCTGTCTCCTCCCACCCAGGGTCTGCCCCTTCCTTCGTTAGATCTGAGCACTGAGCCCATCACTCCTGCCCTAGGTCAGCTTGCCCTGAGGAGCTTCCAGACTGCTTCCCTCAGAGAGTCCCCCCCTTCTTCTGATGACCTCCCCAGAACACCTCAGGGAGGTGTTCCCTCAAAAGAGAAAATGTTAGAGGAGGTACATAGACTCCCTGATGGAGTCCCTCATAGAAGACACCAATTTCGATGAAGGATCTCCCCATTCACCACCTGATGATTTCTCCTTCGGAGACATCCTAGAACTTCTCATGCAGAAAGGTGGCTGGTCCTCCCAAACTCCTCCTGAGGAATCTGTGTTGCTGGAGGCTTTCAGGGCAGTCCCATCTATGTCCTGGGTGGCTCCTCGGCAGATGAGCTGATAGACTTAGTTTCCTGATGGGCCTGGAAGGAACTGGACATGGTTAAGCCTATTCCTAAGTGCCCTGACAGGTTCCTTAACCCGCCTTCTGATTGTCTACATTGGAGTAAAGGCATTCCAGCAGATGCATTGTTGCAGCAGCCACAAAAAAGGAGCTAGCTGAACAAAGCTCCACTGTCCATCTGGCAAACAAGGAGTCTAGGGCATTGGACAGACATGGAAAGTGCATTTACACCTCAGCTACTTTAGCATAGAGGTCATAAAGAATTTGGCACACTTCACCTGATTGCAGAGAACCTGGTTGAAGAATTCTTTAACCAACTCTCTTGCTGAGACCATGTCAGAGGAGGATTGGAAAAAGTTTTCTGCCTAACTGACTACTGTTTCTTCCCTTTCAAATTCCTCAATGAGGTTGAGTTCGCATACGGTGGAAGGCACCTCACAAGCAGCTGGTGCAGGCATAGCCATCAGGAGAAATGCCTGGATGCAGCTTTGTGATTTTGCGAAACCCTTCAAGACATTGTTTATTAATGCCCCTTTTGATGGTTCCTCTTTGTTTGGACCATCCATCAAAGACACTAACCCACAGCGAGCAAGAAAGAAAAACCTTGTCCTTGCTCACTGTGGGTTAAAGTTTTCCACTCCTCAGAGGACCTTCACTAGGAACCAGCGAGGAGGGAAGAAAACTTTGTTTCAGAAGTATCAGGGGTCTTTCCAGGACCCACATGGAGATACTTCCTCCAGAGACTAAGGGGGAGGGTTCAGTGGCAGATGCCGCCCTAGAGGCAGGAGGATCTGCAAAATCAGGGTTTCAGGGAGCCCTTTCCCAACAAGCCCCATTAGTGCTTTTGAAGTGTTGCCTGACTATTCCTCTTTGGAGTGAGTCGGGGTTGTATATCTTTGCACCTAAATGCCTGGACAGATATAACAAACAAAGTCTGGGTGCTAAACATAATATCCAAAGGTTATTACATTCCCTTTTCCCTGTCACCTCCAGGACTCAGGAGGAAACTCCCTGACGTACCACCCAGTCAGAGGGAGTATGCAATTTGAGAATTTCGAATACTTCTACAAGAGAGTCATCCAAGAGGTCCCGATGAACAAATAGGATTCAGAACTTATTCTCACTTCTTTTTTGTGCGAAAGAAAATGGGACCCGAGACCCAGACTGGACCTCTGTAACTTGAATCCATTCAAGAAGTTAAAGTTCCGAATGGTTATGTTACAATCCTTCTGTCACTTTTATGCAAGAACAATTGGATGTGCTCTGTAGATCTTCAGGAAATGTACTATCATATCAAAATTGACATGCGCTCCAGAAGACACTTGCACATTTGGCTGGGATCCAATCATTACCAGTTCAGAGCACTGTCCATTGGGCTCACCACAGCCCCTCAGGTGTTTACCAAATGTTTGGCAGTTGTAGCTGCTCCCCCTGAAGCTAAAAGGATTCCAGGTGTTTCCCTACCTAGACGTTTGGCTCCTTACTGTCTACCTGCTCCTCTCATTTTAGCTTCTTAGCATGTGTATTTTTCTCGCTTTTCTTACTACCATTGGTAGTTCAACTACCATCATTGGTACAGCCCTTACCTATTTTTAGGTGCATTTTAAATACCATTGTTAGTATTTCCTACCCCTTTCCTTATTCTCTTCTAAAAAACAAAAAATCTTTATTTCTATTCCTTTCTGCTAAACTGTGTGTGTGTGTGTGTGTGACTATGGCTGAAAAACAAGTTTCTCCAGCTAAATCCTCTAAAGGCACCTTTGGATTTAAAAGGTGTCAGAAATGTCAGGGTAAAATGCTCAACTCCGGGCATAACCATTGTGTCTTGTTTGGGGAAAGTCCACTTACAAGAAAGTTCACTTACAAGAAAATTGTTCAGTTTGTCACAGCATTTCTACCTGTACACTTGCTGAGCATAAGAACAAATTGATACTCAGGGGACTTTTAAAGTCTGATTTCGAAGAGGCCATTTCTGGGTCTAGAACTGAAGCCAGCAGTTCATAATCCTTTTCTTCCACTAGTAATAAAAGACCTTCTTCGCTTCCAAGTACCGCTGAGCCATCCAAGGTTTCTAAAGGGCCTTTGGTGCCAAAGAGTTCCTTGGCACTGAAATGTATATCTGACACGACACCTACAAAATTATAGGAGCTGACAGTGACTTCCTTGGCACCCACAGAGATTTCAGTGGCAGAACAGTCAAAGCTGCCTTTGCTCCCAAGGAGAAAATATTCACTGACTATTGATCCTTTTTAGGACAGGCCACCGAGCCCTTTCCTCAAAGTGAGACCCCGTAGGTCTCCTTCAACTGCCTCGATTTGATCCACTAAGAATTTCTTGGACGTCAACATTGAGACTGGTGGATCAGCTCCTGACAGCGAGGGGATTGTCCTCTGTTCCAAGCCATTCTGGCGTCAGAACCAGCCTACCGACACCACCACCCATTCCTCCTCCTCCAAATCCTATTGAGTCATTGGAGCACTCCGTTCCGACACTCCCGGCATTGACTGTCTGTTCAGGTAGCATCCTCTTCTCCGGTACAGAGAGCTGCCTTGAGCTCCACTGGGCTTTCGGCACTGGAGGCCGCCCCGGGTACAGACTCTCTGGCCAGGTCCAGGGTGCAGGGGTCAGTTTCCTTAACTTCGGAACCGTCCATGTCACTTCTGGCCTCAGTCATTGTAGGATTGTCCCAGGCTCTGAAGCAGGCCATTTCGATTCGGTTCCTGGCTCCCGTCCCTCTACAGAGGGGGAGGGCCAGCCTTCCGGGTCATGGAGAAGTATTTAGACTCTCCGGAGGAGCCCTTCACTGAAGATACCGATTTTGATGAAGGGAAAGTTCCCTCAGATCACCCCTGATGATGTTTCCTTCAGGGACATCCTAGAAATCCTGAAACAGAGGTGTGGCTGGTCTTCCATCCAGCCTTCCACGGAAGAGTCTGTATACCTGGAGGCTTTTCATGCCCAACCTTCTACTTGGATCTTTCCACCTGCTGATGATCTCATTAAGTTGATTGCTAAGCAGGCGTGGAAGATCCCTGACTCCACTGAGCCAATCCCTAATAGGCCTAATCGTATCCTATCAGGCCCCTCAAAGACAACCCACACTGGTCTAAAGGCATACCCGTTGACACCATGGTGATTGCAGCAGCCACGAAGAAGGAACTTGCTGAGGAAAGTCAGTCTATCCATCCTCCTAACAAGGAGTCTAGGATTTTGGATAGGTTTGGGAAGCGCTTTTATACTTCAGCGATCTTCACTCTTTGGTCCTTGAATTATATGGCGCACTTTACAAGATTACAGAGGGATCTCATCAAGGAGCTGTTGGATACCCTCTCAGGAGCAGTAGCTGAAGGGGTATGTGACAAAGCTGCCTCTCAGCCAGCAACCCTTGATGTGATTTCTAACTTGTCCATGAGGCTGATCGCTCATGCAGCTGAAGGGATGACTAGAGCAACGGGTTCAGACATAGCCATTAGAAGGCACTCCTGAATGCACTTGTGTGACTTTGTGGAGCCATTTAAATTGTCATTCGTCAACGGTCTGTTTGACGGATCTACCCTTTTTGGTCCCAAGGTAAAAGACACTTTAGCCAGATGTGAGAAAGATGGCAAGACTCTTTCTGCCATTGGAGTAAGTTTCACCACTCCTCAGAGGGCCTTTCCAGGATTCACGTGGCAAAGACTTTCCCTGGGGCAGAGAGGGAAGTAATGGAACATGCCACCCCAAAGGCAGAAGTAGACCGCAAAACCAGGAGTCCAGAGAATCTTTCTCTAGTGCTTGCTATCAGCACCCATGAATGGGGGTCCAATTGCCTTCTTCTGGAGGCAGTCTGGGGACGACTTTCTTTGCACCAATCTGCTTGGCAAATATTAACTACAGACAAATGGGTGCAGGGAATAATAGCCAGAGGTTACAAAATTCCACGATCGTTACTCTCAGTAACAGAATAAACTCCCAGACGTTAAACCTAGTCTAAGGGAAGCAGCAGTCATAGAAATTCAAAAACTGCTGGACAAGAGAGTCATCCAAAAAGTCTCACCAGACCAAACAGGATCCAGGTTTTACTCAAGGTTCTTTAGTGCTCAGAAAAACAGGGGACTGGAAACCCATTTTGGCTCTCAGCCAGTTCAACAAGGCAGTTCAGAAAACCAAAACAAATTGGTCTTGGTACAGTCGAATCTTCCTTTCTTGGAACAAGATGATTGGATGTTCTTGGTAGACCACCAGGACGCCTACTACCATATAAAAATTGACAATTCCTCCAGGAGGTTTTTGCTCTTCTGGCTAGAAGCCAGTCATTTCCAGTTCAGAGCACTGCCCTTTGGACTCACCACACCTCCCCAGGGTGTTCAAATGCATGGCAGTGGTTGCAGCTCATCTCAGGCTGCAGGGCTTTCGAGTTTTTCCATACCTTGACTACTGGCTCCTTACTGCTACCACAAGGCATCTGTTAGAACAAGCAAGAGATTAGATTACACTCTACATCTATGTACTTCTCTAGGCATAACAAATTTCAAAAAGTCAAGCCTACAACCCTCTCAGCAGTTAGACTTCATCAAAGCCCTCTTAGATACTGTCACGGGAATCACTTCTCTTCATCCAGAAAGCCTGCAACGCATCAGATCCCAAGTCTCTGAAATTCTAAGAAACAACAGTGCGCTTGCGAAATTAGTCCTAAAAGCACTAGGCTCAGTGGTAGCAGCAATAACTCTTGTTCCCTTAGCAAGATATCCCATGTGAATCCTACAGTGGTTACTTGCCTCCCAGTAGTCTCTGATTATCAATCAGCATCTTACCTGATTGTAATTACCACCCGCTGCAAAAAGGATCTTTCATGGTGGGTCCATTCCAGTCGGATTCTCTTGGGGCGACCTTTCATTCTTTCGCAACCCCAAGCCATAGGGACCATGGATGCTTCCCAGATGGGGGGTGGGCATTATCTGGGAAAAGCAGTCCAAGGTGCATGGTCCCAACTAGAGGCAAACTTGCACATCAATGTTTTGGAGGTGAGGCAGTGCTCTTAGCATTGCAAGCATTCCAGGATGTCCTTCCTCTGGGAAAAGTAGCAATTCAAATGGACAACATGTCAGTAGTTTGGTATATCAACAAGCAAGGGATGATTTCTTCCAACTGCTTTCAAATACCAACGCACATTCCAGGGTTCTCCAGCCTGATAGCGGACAAGCTGAGCAGAACTATTCTCATGCCTTAAGAATGGTCTCTCAATCCTGTAGTGGCAAACAAGATTTTTTGTCACTGGGGCCAAACTTGCCGCAATCTCTCTGCCTCACCCTTGACCAACAAGTGCAGAAGTTACTTTGCCCTAATTCCCCACCGGGGGAGTCACCCATAGATGCTGTCCTTCCTGATTGGCCCCCCGGTCTTCTCTGTGCCTTTTATTCAATTCCCTTGATATGACAATTTCTAAAGAAAGACAAGAGGATGGAGAACTCAGTAATCCTCATTGCTTCTTTTTGGCCTTGACAGGTTTGGTTTTCCTTCTTTTGGCCTCACCTTCTTTGAAAGCCATAGATTCTGGACCCAGTCCCAGATCTACTGTCCCATCCAGAAGGCATGGTTCGTCCGAATCCCCAACATCTCAAGCTCACTGCGTGGCTTCTCCAATTCCTGTGATTGCCAGGCATCCTTCCCTATCCTCTCCTTTCCGTCAAATGATTGTGGCTCATCACAAACTTTCAACTAGGAAACTTACCAAAGTAAATGGGAAAAATTTGTGAACTGGGCTTTTAAACTTGATCCTTATTCGATCCCAGTTCAGAAAGTTTTGGATTTCCTAGCCAACCTCTATCAATCTGGTTCCTCTTCATCAACAATTAAAGTTCATCTAGTGGCAATCTCGAACATAATCCACTTTCAAATGTTACCTTAGCAAAATGGCTTAGAGACTTTATTGCTTTCATTTGTCAGTCGAAAGAGCTCCAACTACCACGCCCAGTTAAAGCCCATTCAACCAGAGCAGTGGCAACTTCTTCAGTTTTTCATGCCAGAGCATCCTTGGATGACATTTGTGCAGCTGCCACTTAGTCTTCTCCACATACTTTTATCACTCATTACAAATTGGATCATTTTTCGAGGGGATGGGCATCATTTGGTTCGATGGTGCTTAGGAACATTCTTCTGTGAGACCTCCCAAGACTAAAGTATCTGTAACTCTGTCCCACAGTCAAAGATTGAGTGAAGATTGACAACATCAGATAAAGAAGTTATGTCTTACCCACAGTGTGAAAGTAGCTTACTCCAAATCAGACTGCCGACCAGTCATGAGTGGAGTCCAACAGGGTTCGGTCCTGGGTCCTCTCCTGTTTGGTATCTACATCTCTGAATTCCAGGCCAACACGAAGGGACTCTGGCTGACAAAGTTCACAGACGATTTAAAGTTGGGAGCTGTTATTAACTCCCCGAGTGATGCTGACATCCTACAGAAAGGCCTCACTGAGAACAACGACTGGTGTCAGAACCATGGCATTAAGCTCAGTGCCAAAAAATGTGTCATCCCCTTTGGGAAATACCCGGTTCCCATGAATTACCACACCGATGGTAGTCTACTGAACACAGAAGGTGTTATGAGATCTGTGAACACAGGTTGACTGCAACCTCTCTTTTGACCACCACATTGCCACTGTGGTCAGAAAGTCCTATGTGGCACATCTCATTACTAAGGATTTTCCATCCAGGAAGAAAGAGGTCATTGTCTCCCTCTACTCTTCCCTCATTAGGCCAATCATCGAGTACAATGCCCCATTTGGCTACATCTAAAGAAATCCAAATCCCTCCAAACCACCCGTTCCAGAGACGTCAGCCTCATTACCACAATCAACACAACAAGCTGGAGGGACAGTTTCATAAACCAGAGACTGCCCATGCTATGGAACAGACTTCCCATACATCTCAAACAGAGCACCTCACTGACCCTCTTCAAGAGAAATCTTGATGAGTGGATGGGAAATAGAAAATTCACCCCAGGGATCACTCCAGTGGCTTTACTCGACAGAGGCACTGGGAACTAAGGTCGGGTGGCATGATGCCAGGGTAATCCTGTGGGCTAGGCTTGTAAAGGCTCCAGGGTCATTAGCCTAGTACACACCTATGAACCTATAATGTTCCATCTGTGTTGTTGATCTTCGCTTATCCTTGACATTCCCACCCTTGTTCCCCCATCCTGAGAGTCTTAGTGGACCGAATTTTCCATGGCTGGCTTCATATTACGGACACATATCTGGTCTCTGACTACTATGTTTATTATTATTATTACTATAATTTCTGCGTCTGTCTGCCACTATGTTGGGCAAACTTGATCTGGGGTAATTTTCAGAGGGGCGTTATGGGTAGAGCCTGGCTCTCGAGAGTTTGGAAGGCACAAGCTGAGGTAAATGGCAGATCAATGACACAGATGGAATGTTATGGTAAGACATAACTTCTTTTTCTAGCAGACAGACTCAGCAGATCCTTTCTGACTCCTCATGAGTGGCCCCCTCAACCAGTGAGTAGCAAACAAGATATGTGAAGTTGTTCTGTCTCACCGTTCATTCTTACAGATGGGTTCAGAGCCAATCCTCTGCTCCGAGTCGGCCTACTACAAAGCCTGAGGTCTTCAGACAACTCGAGGCCAAATCCCTATCCCATTATGCACCTAGAGTTACCTCAGATCTAGTTTGCCGCTGCAATAGCTCGGCCAGTAAAACTTTATTACAAGGATTTTTTCTTATAAATTGTTAATTCTTTCTTAGCCTTAGCTTTAACTTCTTTAGCATTTATATATCTTTAGTGTGCTATTCCTTGGTGTGCCTTTTTCATATTATATATATATAGCTTTTGGCCTGGGTTTTTTCCTAAAGGCCTTTATATTTAGTATAGTTAGCGTAGTTATATAGTTATTGTGTGCTTTGATAACTTTTGATATTAGAAGTGCTTAGATATAGTTACTGTGTGTATATGTGTGTGTATGTTTAAAGTGACACTTGTCACAGGATATTTAGCCCATAGTTTTTTATTAGGGCTTGTTTAAATAGTTTTGGGTGTGTCTTTAGCATATTGTTGTAGTTTCACTGATATTGTGCTGTTCATTATGGCTGACCAGGATAGGGATATACATCCAAAGTCAGGGTTCAAGAAATGTCCAAAATGTGGACAGAAAATGTCTGTAACAGATAGCCATGTTAATTGTGTTTACTGTTTGGGAGCTTTACACCTTCAGGAAAGTTGCTCCATTTGTCATTCCTTCTCTTCCAGGGTCCTTCAGGAGAGAAAGAGAAAGCTAATCAATAGCTTTGAGTGACCAGGATAGGTCTAGCAAATCTTCAAAGTCTTCTAAGGCTTCTACTTCAGAAGTTAAGAAAACAAAAAAACTGTCAACGTTGGCTCCACAGCCATCGGAGCCAACTGTCTTGTCCTTTCAGAGCCGGTCTCTGGTCCTGGAACTGGTATCCGAAGTGTATAAATCTCCACTCCTGCAATCTGTACCTCCTTCAATCCACTCACCTCTGTCTTCGATAAGCCTTTCTGATTTGGATGTGGATCGTGTGGTGCAGAAGCTTTTACAGGCACTGGCATTTGCTAAATTTTTATTGGCTCTGACCCAAATGGTTTCGGAACTGAAGACCCTTTTACCATCTACTACACTACTTTTCCTCCTCCGAGCCATACTGGTCCTTCGGATTTGGAGGAGTCGGACTTGATGATCGTTGAGCCTTTGGAACCGACGCCTGCTCCAGTGTCCTCAGCTCCATTTACTCTGACGTCCTCGGTGCCGATCAAGGAATCTAGGAGCCAACACACTCTGGTCGGGTCCAGGGAGGATAGTCGGACCGACTTGTCGGTTCCGATTCTTCCTGTCAGGGCTTCGGCTCGGATGAGCTCAGCTTTTACATCTGGCTTTGAGCCCACTGTCCCAGTGCTGGGGATATTGACGCTTTCCTCAGATCCGTCTGTCCCTTCTCATCAGAGCAGAGGTGCCTTCGAAGCCATGAAAAGAGTTATGTCTCCTAAGACATCTTCGACTTCAGGTCCGACTACCTCCTCCCCAAAAGTGCCTGTGTCCACTTCTGCTCCACAGATCCTTGCTAAGCGTAGAGACCCAGTGCCTCAGGAAGCCCCATTGGGTGGTCCCTGCTCTTCTGAGACCTCACCAACAGTTCCTGCTGATGAGGTTCCCAGGAAGAGAATCTGTAAGAGAAAGCATTTAGACTCCCCACAGGAGTCTCTCACATCCGATACCAACTTTGGATGATCAGAAGGGTCCGGGTGGTGCTCCTCTGAGGATATCTCATTTACTGAGATATAAGCAATCCTTAGGCAGAGGGGTGACTGACAGTCCACCAACCCTACTGAAGATGAGTCTGTTCTCCTGAAGGTTTTCGGGTCTCAACCCTCCACCTCTTGGGGGTGTCTGCCCTTCAATGAGCTTATGAAGCTGGTCTCACGAAGGGCATGGGAGTCTCCAGGCACCATGGAGCCTGTCCACAGGAGGCCTAATAAATTTATTTTTGCCCCCCAGGAAAAATCATTTCTTACCAAGGGAGTGCCAGTTGATGCCATGATGGTGGCGGTGGCGGCCACCAGAAAGAAAATTTTGGAAACTTCTTCCTCTCTCCATTCTCCTAACAGAGATTTTAGGATCATGGATAGGTTCGGGAAGCGCACGTACAGTTCAGCGACTTTTGCACTGCGTTCGCTCAACTAACTCACCCATTTTACTAGACTACAAAGAGATCTAAAAGAGCTCGGAGATACTCTTCAGGGTACAGTAGCTGCAGGAGCTTCAGATAAAGTTGCCTCCCAGCTTGCTACCCTCAATTCCATAGTAAACTCGTCCATGTGCCTCATTTCATATGCAGCTGATGGAGCGAGCAGAGCAGCGGGTACAGGAATTGCTCTTAGGAGACACTCCTGGATGCACTTGTGTTCCTTCACAGAGCCCTTTAAGTCATCCTTTATCAACACCCCTTTTGATGGCTCGTCCCTTTTCTCGCACAAAGTTAAGGAAACTTTGACCAAGTGTGAACAGGAAGGAAAGACCCTGTCATCTGAGTCTGTTGTTCCACCCCTTCCAGACCCTACCTCAAGGGTCAAAGGGGAGGAAAGATGTTGTTCCGTAAAGCCCAAGGAGCCTTTCAGGACACACATGGTGAAACCCCCCTCCAGGGGCAGAGGAGGGGGCAATAATGGAAGACGCCACCCTTGCAGCAAAACCAGGGTGACAGAGATCAGTTCTTTGGGAAGCCCTACCAGCACTCCTGAAAGGAGGCCTGACTGTCGTATTCTGGAGGTAGTCGGGGGTCACTTATCTTTGTATCCATATGCCTGGCTCAAAATAACGAACGACAACTGGGTACAAAGTATCATTTCCAGAGGATATTTCATTCCTTTCGCCACACCCCCTCCACTGACAAGAAAAATTCCAGATGTTCCACCCAGTTTCAGGGGAACAGGCAACAATAGAAGTCCAAACGTTGCTAAGAAAAAGAGTCATCCAACCAGTCCCAGCAGACCAGATAGCATCTGGAACTTACTCAAGATTCTTTTTAGTTCCAGAAAAGACAGGGGACTGGAGACCTATTTTGGACCTCAGCAGACTAAACAGATCTGTCAAGAAAGAGAAGTTCTAGATGGTCATGCTTCAGTCGATACTTCCCTTTTTAGGGAAAGACAGTTGGATGTGCTCGATAGATCTTCAGGATGTGTACTATCACATAAAAATGGCCAGACCATCCAGGGATCATCTGCGTTTCTGGCAGGGAGCCAATCATTACCAGTTTCGAGCCCTGCCCTTTGGTCTCACTACAGCCCCCAGAGTGATCACCAAATGTATGGCAGTGGTCATGGCTCACCTGAGACGTTTAGGATTCCAGGTGTTTCCGTACCTAGACGATTTGCTCATCACCAGCACCACCAGGCATCAGCTCATACAAGCCAGGGACCCCACTCTTTCACTCTGCAGTCATCTGGGTATTACAATACACTCAGAAAAATTTGCCGTGTCATCGCAACATACCGTTTTTATCAGAGAAGAACTGGACAGCGCCACCACCATTTTGAGACTACCAGCAGAAAGAGTCTCAATACTCGGTCAGCAGGTCCACAATATCATATCCAAAAACAAGACTCCAACATCAGAAGTTCTAAAATTGTTAGGCATGATGGTACCTGCAATATTAGCCATACCGCTGGGTCTCATTCACACATGGATTCTGCAACGGCTGTTGTTCACTCAATGGTCTTACCAAGAGCTCCCAGTGTCTCATCTTATAATGATCACAAACACATGAAAAAAGGATTTTCAGTGGTGGTTGACTTCTCTTCATGTTACGATAGGTTGTCCTTTTGTTCTGTCCCCACCAGCGGCCACAGTGACCAAGGACGCTTCCCTGATAGTGTGTGTGGGGGGGCATTTTCAGGGAAGAACAGCACAAGGCACATGGACCGATCAGGAGACACATCTGCATATCAATGTCCTGAAGATGAGAGCAGTACATTTAGCGTTGCAGTACTTCCAGGACTCTCTTCCTCTGGGAACAATTGCGATTCAGACGGACAACATGTCAGTGGTCTAGTTCTTGAACAAACATTGAGGAACCAGGACCTACCCCCTTTGTCGTGAGGCCTTAAGAGTATGGCAATGGACTACATCCACCCAGCGCTTTCTGTTAGCAATGCACATCCTGGGGAAATCCAGAGTGATAGCAGACAAGCTGAGCCGAGCAATTTTTTTGCCTCACGAGTGGTCCTTCAAGAAAGAAATAGCAGACAGGATATTCCACAGGTGGGGCCAGCCTTGCTGTGACCTTTTTGCCAACCATATGAACACGAAATGCAGAAACTACTTTGCCCTGATTCCCCCTCCAGGAGAAGCCCCAAGGGACACACTCGTACACGATTGGCCTCCAGGTTTTCTCTGTGCATTCCCACCAATTCCCTTGATCCCCAAAGTACTACAGAGAGCAAAAGCCCTGGGAACGACCATCATTCTAATAGCCCCTCATTGGCCTCATCAGATTTGGTTCCCCTTCCTTCGACTTCATCAGTTGGAGGACCCTTGGATTCTGGACCCAGTTCCAGATCTTCTGGCACACTCGTCAGGGGAACTTCATCTCTCTCTTCAGTCCCTGAAGCTGACAGCTTGGCTGCTCCAATTCCCAACATATCCAGGTTCCATAACCTTTCAAATGAAATCCAGCAGATTCTAATATCTTCTTATAAATCCTCTATGAGGAAGATGTACCTTAGCAAATGGAAAAGATTTTCTATATGGGCCTCTCAAAATAACATTGGTCCCTACCAAGCCCCTATGGCCTCCATATTATAGTTCTTGACCATGATTTTCAACAAAGGAGCTGCAGCAGCAACAGTTTGAGTTCAGCTTGCTGCTATCTCTAGTTTTCACCTTGGATTTGAAGGATTGAACATAATGTCACACAAACTATCCAGAGCCTTTCTCAAAGGGACTTTTCATCTCAGACCACCTGTGAAATCCCCTTATACCTCATGTAATCTAAATTTTATGCTTTCTCACATTATTCTCCCTCCTTTCGAACCAGCTTCCTCATGCGATTTGAAATATTTGTCATGGAAGACTGTCTTTTTAGTAGCTATCACTTCTGCCCACAGAGTGTCAGAGCTTCAAGCCTTGTCCATAAAAGCCTCCTTATTTGATTTTCCATGCTGACAGAGTCTCACTACGAACTAATCCCTCTTTTTTGCCTAAAGTTTGTACTGAAACTAACCTTAACCAAATTATTGATTTCCCAGTGTTCTTCCCCAAACACTCCAACAACTTAGAGTATATGTAAAACACTTGTAGTCCAAAAAATGCCAGGTAGTTCCAGTGTAAAAATCTCAGCTTTATTCAACCACAGACGGTATAAGCACTTTCACAAATAACTTCTGCTTCTTCAGATACAAATGCATGCTGTCTGCTGTGTAACTTGTATACCTCGAACCAACTAATTAAGTCACAATCATCTTAAAGAAACATCCTTCATTAAGTAAAAACATTCAGTCCTTCACTGTGTAAACATGATTTTAAAAAGTATAATGCATAACAAAAACATAAACAAAATGTATAAAAAAATACATATATAAAAAATGCACATATAAATATACAAACATAAAAATGTGCTCAAATATAAACATATACTGTTAATAATCTCTAATACTTAATGTAAGTAAGCATGTCATAAAATGACTTAACATTTCATTTATTCAATGGTCTTGCTTTAAGCTTTGGTCTTATGGGTATCATGTCATTTAACCCATGCCTAAAATTTGCTTTCAGTCTTACAGTCCATTTTGCCTCAAGCTGTTCTGTCCTGTTTCTAATGTCCCCCATTCTGATGTTGTCATATATTTTACCTATAATTAAAAAAGTAAAATTGTGTCTGTTGTCATTCACTCTAATATGTTTAGATAATGCACCAACATCACTTTTTTTCTGTATCTGGTACATATGTTCCTTGATACGATCTCTAAGGGGTCTATCTGTTTTTCCTGCATAGAAACAAAAGCATACAGAACATTGGGCTAAATAAATATGTTCTGAAGCACATGTAGCTGAAATGTTAAATGCATATTCCCTGCCTGTGTCAGAATGTAAAAACTTATTACTATTACTTGTATATTTACACATGGAACATCTCCCACATGGACAAGTCTGTTTGTCTCTTTTCCTTATATTTTCGTTCTTAAATAACAAAGTCTTCTCTTTAAAGAGTGCATATTTTTATTTGCAAAACTTGGTCTAGGTTCCTTTTATTCCTTTTAGAAAAATATGGTCTAGCTGTATTTTCCCTCATTTCAACCACCATATGTCTAGTTTTATTAATTTCAACCTTATGGTAACCTCTCTCTACAAAATGTTGACTCATCTTTTCAACTTGTTCATAATCCTCTTTTCTTGCATTAAGCCTTGATGCTCAAGTAACTGGCTATGTGCTACGCTCTTAAATATATGTGGAGGTGCATACTGGTTCTGTGCATAAGGATGAAATTAATAAGTGTCTGACAGGCAGATAGCAAGGATGGGAGAACATGAAGCAGAGATAAGCTGTTAGATCAACAAAATCTGCAGTCTATCTTTAAAAGATGAGCAGATAGGCAGCCCTTCAGAGCCAGTGTTTATACAACTCTTTTGTGTTTGCATTACTTTCTCTGTGTTTGACTCTTGCTGTAACATTGTTACACTCATGTTGCATTGCACGCTGATCACTTCATCTTGTAATGTGATGTTTTTTTTTTCTTTCTGCCTTCTGTCTTGTCACTTGCTGACTATTGACTCCTGTAATTTTGCTTCTTGACTACTGCTTCATACAGTGCTACCTACTTACTAAAGTCACGCTGCCGGTAGACTGCTTCCTGTGGCACTTTTACTTGCTAATTCATTTTTCAGTTAGTACTTTCTCCTGCAGTATTTTATACAAAATTTGCTTCCAGCTGTTATGTTTGCCTGCTGCTGATTTATTTATATTTGCTCCCTGCAAACTGCTGCTTTTCATAGTGTCACCTGCTAAGTGCTTCACTCGGTAATGTTATGTCTGATTGCTTTTACTGTAGCATTAACTGATGATTGCTTCATTATGTCATGTTAGACAGTGGTTGCTTCTTTCTGTAGCATTACACGCTGTCTGCATCCTTGTGTTGTGTTGACCACTGACTTTCATTAGTCATTTGATGACGGTAAACAGCCTATGTTTCTTCCCTTCCATTGCCCCCTCATGGTGTGTCTGCCAGTTTCATGCCTTGTTGAATGCTTCTGTAGATTTCCCATTTACTACCTGTTCTGGTAGTCTGAACAATGGATGCACAGCCATCTCCAAAATTCATGTCACAGGTCCATAGAGGAGGATCCTTAGTCTGCTGCACATGCTTGTTGATTCTTCTTTTTTTCTTGCTTATGATAAACCTGTTCACTCCTCCCTGATATGATCGTGTGCACTCATAATCATATTCCTCCTGTCTGCTCTCATTGCATGTGAGAAAAGAGCTCTACCTCCTTTAATTTCTGCACTTATCCCTTCTCCACTCCATCCCCCATATCTTTCTTAGGTTCATAGGTTAGTACTAGGCTAACTGCCCTTGCGAGCCATTTTAAGCCTAGCCAATTATCCCTTGTGAGATTCAAACCCTGCACCCTGTGTTTGTAAGGCAAACACCTTAACCATTAGACCACCCTCCCAACCTCTGGTGGCTTTTCCCTGCATTCCTTCCAGCCAGGCAATGTATCTTTTCTGATTGGCCTCCAGAACTCCACACAATACTGAAGGCTTGGTCTGACCAGAGGAGCAGAACTACCCTCATAGCTATCTGAGTGATGGCCCTTTTGGAGGGTTTTTATACAGTTCAAGGGAGTGAATAGGCGTCAGTCAGTGTAAGGCTTGATGGTCAGTAGGAATGGGGGCAGCAACACCTGGAAAAAGACACACACACACACACACACACACACACACACACACACACATAGTGAGTAATTTCTTACCATAAAAATTAACTTTAAAAGTTAAAAAATAAAACTAAAAGTGGCTTAGTTCCTTTCAGAAGCTTTTGAGATAAAAGCTGATATAATTGGCTTAATATCTATAAAAATAACTTTCCAAATTGTGCTCTGACTGGAAATCAAAAATCAAGTGTGAATGATTAAAATCTGAAGTCTTCAAATATGATCTCAAGGTGCTGTTTTTAAATCTATAAAACACTTGAATTGGAATGACAAGCCAATATCTAATAGTAGTTTTAAGTTAGCAAAAACAATATTATATTTGTACTTTGTGAAGATGAAACTAAAATAGTAAACCTGAAATATTAAGCTTTAAAATGTACATTTAAATATTGTGCACTTACTCTTAAGAAGGAGTCCTGTGAAATCTGCAAGTCTGCATCCCTTTGAAGGCAATTATTCTGCTGGACACCAGTATCTGAACTACAAACCAGCTATTGTACACAACACTATGTCAACAACAACCAAACAGATCTAATATGTAAACCAGTGAATTCTTAAGTAGCCATTTCAAGAGTTAACAGGATTAGCATAATATAAACATTGGATATGTATAACATTTAAACTTGAAGTTGTGGGGACAATGCATCTTTTTGGAACAAGAAACAACTTTATTGAATTATCAATGACAGGAAAAAACGTCCAATGTAAACTTTTTTGACATATCGTGTGACAAAAGTTTATACTGAACATTGGACTTTTTTGTTTTTTTCCTGTCATTGTGTGTTTGCTGTACCTCAAAGGCCTTCAGCAGCTTGAGGAGGTTATTTTGAGATAGTGTGTGATTTATCGAATTATCACTTATAACATAAGTCATCATACATTTATATAAAGGAAAACAAACCACGCTTGACATATTTTCAGTTGCAAACATTATATATCACTTATCTTCTGTACAGTCATTGTGAATTGAACATTACATAGCTCATTCAATTTCTGCCTTCCCTCAAACCTCATTTCTCTTCCAAGACATTATTCTGCACACAATTCCCATTTTTTGTATGTAATTTGTTCCTACCCTTTTCTAAAGATCCCACTTTCAGTTCTTTTATCTCTATTACCCTCATTACTTCTAGTACAGTTGGTTTAGGCTTTGATTTCCATTTTCTAGCAATTGCTTTTTTGGCAGCCACCAGAATTAAACTCAGCAAGGCTTTACTTTTTGTTGTGTCTTTCGGCTTTTCCCGGTTAGGGGTCGTCACAGCGGAACTCCGGTCTGCTAATGATTGGCAGTGGATTTTTACATGCCGAGTTGCCAGCCCTAACGTACAACCTTCAACGAAGGCACGCCCATTCACGCATGTCTCCACACAGAAGACGCTCTAACTGGAAATTGAACAGGATAACGTCTTACTGTGAGGCGACAACGCTACCGCAGCACCACTACCGCAGTATATGCCTAGGCAATTCTGATTCTCTATCAGAGTTCAAAAAAATATTTTCATAGTTGCACCAATTTGCTCCCCCAGTATTTTTGACAGACTAGTCTGCGGGGAATTTTTAAAGTATATCAGATCATTACACTCCCAAATAATATGTTCCCAGCTACCCTTTCTTTCACCATTACACCTCTAACATTTGCAGTCTACCTGAGGAAAATTCTTTGGAGTCTGCTTAGAGTATGAAAATACCTTTGCAAATACTTCCAAGCAAAAATCCTAACTCTTCTAGACTTTATTGCTTATTTGAGAGCCATACATATATCCTCCCATTGCGTCTTTGTGAATTGCATAGCCAGTCTCTTTTACCAATCCTTTCTTACCTCCTGTGATTGAGTTATCATGCAGTATTTTATATGCCCTACTAATGATCCCATTTGTTTCAGGCACCTTTATTGAATTCACTTGTGACAGGCAAATTTACATTTATATAAAAATACTCAAACTATGATAACATAAACATTGTACTTGATGTATACTGCAATTAATCATATAACCTAAGCAATACTGCATAAATTATTCAATTCCTGCCCTTTTTTTTAAACAAGAAACATCTCCATTAAACCATCACTTACTACATAGGCAATCATACATTTATATAAATGAAAACAAACCACACCAACACAGTCCTAGTTGCAAGCATTTTACATCTCAAACCATACTGACACACTCCCATTTGCAAACATCATACATACATTATAATCTACCCAATCTTTCTTACTCAGATATTACATAGCTCATTTAAGTCCAGCTGCCTTTTAGACCTCATGCCTCCGTTGAATGTATTGTTCCCACAATTCCCATTTTTCCTATGTAGTTTGCTCCTACCCCTTTCTAACGATCTCAATTCCAGTTGTTTCATCTCTGTTACTGTATTCACTATTTCCAGCATAGTTGGTTTAGATTTTGATTTCCATTTTCTAGAAATTGCTTTTTTGGCAGCCATCATTATTAGGCACATCAAGACCTTACCATGTCTAGGCAAAATTCTGATTCAGTATCATAGCTCAGAAAAATCATCTCCCCATTAGACCAATTTGTCTACCCAGCATCTTCAACAGTACATCCCACAGAAAATCCATCAATTCATCACACCCCCAGAAAATATGTTCCCAGTTACCTCTTTCTTTCCCCTTCACACCTCCAGCACTTACTGCCTGAGGAAAAATTCTCTGGAGTCTTCTTTTTTAACAGCAGTTTCTGTTATAGATTCTGCTAAACATTTTAACAGTGCTTGTCTTTTACTTAGTATCCCCCCATTCCTTTCTCTTTGCCTATACTTTGATATCTAGCCTGCAGTTCCTTCCAGATGTATTCTTCGCTCTTTCCATTCTGTTACCTTTCCCTCTCTAGTACTTTGTTCCCAATATCTTGGTTCCTTTGCTAGTTTTTTCCAGTAAATTCTAGCCCCCTCTTGCCTAATCTCTGTATCCCTAATTACAGTCATCCCTGTTGTCAGAATCTCTTTCCTCCATTCTTGTGTTGGCTTAGTTCTTAGAATACTTTTTGCTACTTTATGAATATAACATTCTGTATGGTTATTGTTATTCTTAAAGATCTGCATCCAAAATCCCAGTGTCTGCTTGTTTCTTGAGCCCCACCGTTTTCATCATCATCTCTTTCCACGGTGAATTATAGCTTTCTGCATGTGCTATATGTGTAGGAGTCATAATTGTGCAGCTCTAAAATACACCTTCAAAACAGGTAATCCCAATCCACCTTACACTGTTAGAAGGATCAATTTATATCACTTGACTCTTCCCCCTCCCAGATAAAATCCTTAATCTCTTTATTAATTACTATCCACAACTTCTCATCTGTTTGATAAAATATGCTTGACCTGTGTATAGAACTAAAGGGACTAAAAAATATTTTCACTTCTTGTATCTTGCTATCTATGTGCATAAAACAGTGATTCCAGTTTCTTGGTTTTTGTATTGTCTTTTGTTTAGTCTCTTCCCACATATCTTTAAATACCAAAAACAGAATCCATTTTAATCCATGCTCTTAAGTACTTCATTTTATTATTTCTCTGTAAATATGGATACTGCTTAACCAACTCATGTGTGGATATGTAGTTTACATCTATTGCCTTTGTTATATCTTCATTAATTTTGTATTCCAAAATGACTTGAAACATGGAACATTGCATCTGAAAGCTCCTTGTCTTCTCTGAGTTAAGAAGTTTCACTGTATGTGTCTGTTCACTGGAATTATTTTTGCATGAAGTTTCCCTGTTCTGTAACTTCACCCTTTGAATTGCTTTCTTCTGAAAAACTATTTACTAATGGCTTCCTTCGATAACATTGCCCATAGGTTGCTTTGGTACAAGTGTTTTCTGATGTAAGATTGTCTACTGGCTACTTCCATATGATCATTCTCTGATTTAATATTGCCCACTGCTGCATTTTTGTAACTGTGTCCTGCTGTGTCATTACACTAGCACTGTTTCTTTATGTCCTGTGACTCCTCAACTTTTTAGTGACTTATTCTATGTATTTGCTTTTGTAATATTGATTATTGTCTATTTCATTCATCCCATTACACACTGCATGTTCCCATCCACAGTACAATTTTTTGTCTAGTTGCCAGTTAATCAGTTGCATTATATTTCCTGCTGTCTGCTTTCTTTTAGGTACACAGAGGTGGCCAACAATGTTCAGAAGGAGGAAACCATGCTGACTATTCAGTTTGTGTTGTTGGACTGCGCCCATCTGAAGTTCTCACTAGTTGAGCACTGTAATGAATGGCAGAATAAGTTTACCAGACTTTTGAGTGAGATGGCAAGCAGCAGACTGAAGGACCTTCACTCCTTTCTTGAGGAGAATGGTGACAGGTAAGCAGCTACAGCTTCATATGATCTCTGTCTATAACTACGGTAGAATCAGTTTGGGATCCTGATTATCAGGGCAGTTATACTGCAGGCAGCAGATGATCATTTTTGGCTGACAGTCTTCTCCATGTATCAGTCTAGCTGTCCTCTTCAGAAATATGACCTCAATGAAGAAATAGAAGGAATAACCCTAAAAGGAAGTTCTAGACACTCCGTATGACACTTATTGCTTGCATGCTTAGCTCAGGTTTATTGAAGCAATTCAATAGATAAAAACTTTTGTTGCTTTAAATAAAAGTTCAAGATTTTCAGTCTGTTAGTTTAAGAGCTGAGTTTCTCATCAGCCTTACTGATTCCATTATTCAAGATTCTTTTAACAAATTAAAAAAAAAATGTAAAACTTCCGAAATTGCATTTCAGTTGTTAGTCATTCAGGTGAAGCCAAGTAAAGGTCTGCAAGACACATTCTTTATCTGTGTTTGTAACAAGAGCAAACTCAGACATTGTTGACTTACAAGTCAGTGTAACAAAGAAGCATCATCACAAAAAGAAACAGTTCTCTTTGAGCTGATTATAAAAGAGGAAGCAGTATTCTCATGATGATGATGATGATGACAGCTCCTTGGAGGAGCACTTTCAGTGGAAGTAAAAGAATGACCTGCATTCAAAGGATAAGGAAGAATCCCTTGGTTATTGTTTTAAGCTTCCATTGGCAGTTTGAGATGAAAGGGCCAGTGAGAGAGAGAGAGAGAGAAATGTCATGTCTTACACTGGCACTGCCAAGTATTAATGTTGGCAGTAACATGATCAGTGCAAAAGCACTAGGCTTCTTCTGCTCCAAAGGAATGCCCTCCTCCCCCAGTGTATAAGGGCACTGTAAATGTTGCCCTTTTCATCTTTCATATCTCAGTGACTGTGACTGTGGCTGTTGCTGTCAGGTGTTATGATCACTGGTGCAGTAGCCTAAACTGTATGGGTTATATCCTGCAATGGATATAACAGCTGACAAGCTTCCAAAGCATCAGGACACCTTCCATGTGCCAAAACCATTAGTCAGCTTGAGTTGAGCTGACTAAAGATCAGGTTAAGGTGCCAAGCCCTTCAGAGCTTTCCTGCCACAGGGAAGAGTACTCCTTTACTGGCTGTTGAGGAGCGACAAGTCAGCTAAAAATATTCCATTGCTGGGCAGAAAAGTTCCCTTTGGGGAAGAATTTCACAAACAAAAAAGTAAAATGGAAGTTCTTGTAACAAAGAAGTTCTTTTAAGCTAGAAAGAAATGATCTGATGTTGTTAATCTTCGTTCATTCCTTGCTGTTGGGTTATCGGTTCCATCCTCGGAACCGAGCTTGCCAAATATCAAGCTCGTGTCAGCCAAAAACTCTTGAGCAAAGGTCCTACCCAGAATGCTCTGCTCCCTGTTGCCTCAGATCTCATTTGTCGTGTTGCTGTACAGCCGTGTCAAGCCACTCTCTTCAGCTAAGTGTCTAATTTTTGAAGGTTTTATATATCATTTCTACTTTAAAGTTTTTCAGACAGTTTCTGGTAATATTCTCCTACCCTATCGTATCCTTAAGACTCTCCCCCTTTAGTCTGTTTCTCTTTATTACCCTTTTCTTAGCTTTGAGGTAATTCTTCATTACCATCGTTGGTAATCATTATTCTTTCTCTCTTCTTACTCTTTTGGGTAGCCTTTCCTCTTTCTTTTGGTACTGTTTCTTCTTCTCCACATCATTATCATTATCATTATGTAAGAAAAGTAGTGTTGGTTTTAAGCAGTGTAAGTTACCACTTTCCGATAGCCATGATTTATTTGTCTATTTGAATGTCTCCCACCTTACTGTGGATTCCCCATGTGGGATTTGTAGAAATTTTTCGACCAGGACTCTTAACGAGAGAAAGAACAAATTAATCTTTAAAAGTCTCCTCAAATCTCCTTTTTGTGAGGCTGTTTCTGGGTCGGAGGGCTCACCCCCTTCTGCTAAACCCCGGAAGAGGTGTTCTTCCTCTTCCTTATTGAGGTCGCTCACTTCAACTCCCTCTGGAGATCATAGGTAGTCTACTCATAAGAAGGTGAAATTGACTACTACTTTGGAGCTGCCACCTGTGACCCTGTTGGCTGCAGGCTCAGCACCGCCCCAGCTGATTCTTGCTTCAGCTACGTCCTCCATATTGACACTGGCACCAGTTCCCAGTGCAGACAATTACGGCTCCACCAGTTCCGTTGCAGCCCTTACCGGCACCGTCCATGCAGGTACAGTCCCCTCCGGTACCGTTGATAGAAGCCCCTTCGGCCCCAAGTATGACGTTACTGTCCTCCATGGTGCAGACACTTTCGGCACCGACATGTTCTTCGGTCCAGTCCCATTCGGCACCGTCATTTATAATGGTGCAGACATTTTCCTCGATGACACTGTACTCATCGGTGCAGACACTTGCGTTTACGGTGCAGACACCTTCAACTTCTATGGCGCTGATGTCATTGGCGCAGACTACTTCCACACTGCTCTCTTCAGTGCAGATGTCTTTGGTTCTGGGCTCTGCACCTCTCAAATTAGCAAGGACCAAGTACTCTCCTTCCTTGGATCCGTTCGGTGGTAGCCAATATAGTTCTTTTCTAGAAAGGCCAGAATCACCCTCAGGTTTCTCTATGAGGTTGACCAGGAGCCTCTCTGAGCAAGATGTGTTGTGGCTTGTTGACCAGTTGCTTGCGGCCAGAGGTCTTTCTCAACTGTCAAAATCCACGTTCCCTCCTTCAGGTGAACGCATATCTCCTCAAACTCCAACGTACTCTCCTCCTTCGACTTCCACCCAAGTATCGAAGTCCATTAATCCAACAGCAGCTTCCCTTTCTCCGATTCCAGTAGTGGATCGCACTTTGGAACAGGAGTCCTCTTTGTGGCCCTCGGTGCACTGTGCATCGGGCTCTTCTCAGGCCAGTGGCTGTACCGTGGGGGAGGGGATTCTTGTTTTCACACCGATTTTTTTTCTATGGCACCCTTCAGGAATCTTCCCTCTCTCACGCTTCACAGTCCTCTTCAGACTCCTGGTCTGGGGGTCGGCTGGTCAAGGCGGGGTGTGACCCTGGTTCTGAGGTTGTCGTGCTCTGTTCAGGACTCCCATCCCTCCTTGGGCGGACCGGCCTTCCAGGCCATGGAGAGGGTGCTTACCTCCGCTGGCAAACCCCACATGTCAGAGTCCTCTCCCCCCTCTGTGCCGCAACTCTCACAAGCCACAGCGGCCGGACACTGGGCACAAGAGCCTCAGGTTTCTCCTTTTCAGGAGACTCCCTCTTTGCTGTCTTCCCCAGAACCTCCCACTGAGGAAGTACCCCACAAAGCATTGTGCAAGAGGAAGCACATGGACTCCACTGAGGAGTCATTGATTGAAGATACAGACTTTGATGATGGGGAAGGGTCCCCATGGTCACCCTCTGATGAGGTGTCCTTTGGTGACATCCTCAAGATCCTTAGACAGAGAGGTGACTGGAAGTCCTCTAATCCTTACTCCAAGGATTATGTATTCCTGCAGGCCTTTCGTGCCAGGCCCCCTACCTCCTGGGTTACCCCGCCAGCTGATGAGCTTGTCCAGCTCATCATCCAGTGCGCATGGAAGGCTTCTGACACCCTGGAAGCGATACCATGGATGCCTGATACATTCTTATCACCCACAGCTGAGCATCCCCATTGGTCACAAGGACTTCCAGTAGATGCCATGGTGGTGGTGGCTGGAACTAAGAAGGATTTGGTAGAAGAGAGCCAAACTGTCCATCTGCCCAACAAAGAGTCCCGAGCAATAGACAGACTAGGGAAGCATGTGTTTGCTTCATCAACCTTCGCCGTAAGGGCTTTGAACTATTTGGCACACTTTACCAGGCTTCAGAGGGATCATATCAACCAACTCGCTGAAACCTTGGCAGGAGCTGTTTCTGATGAGGTCCTTGACAATGTGGCTTCTCAGATAGCCACCCTAGAGTCCATTTCCAATTTTTCCATGCATTTTATTTCTCATGCAATGGAAGGAGCAGCTAGAGCGGTAGGCATGGGTATAGTCACCAAACGACATGCCTGGATGCGCCTTTGGGACTTTGTGGACTCCTTTAAGGCTTCCTTCATGAACACCCCCATTGAGGCCGCTTTCTTGTTTGGCCCTAAAGTGAAAGATACGCTGGCAAGGTACCAACAAGATGGCAAGATCCTGTCTGCCATTGGTGTCAGACACTCCACTTCTCAATGATTCTGTTCCAGAAATCAGAGGAGTGGGAGGATGTGGCACAGGAAATCACAGGGCTGTTTCCATGATGCACGTGCCGAGTTCTTCCCTAGAGGCAGAGGGGCAAACTCCAATGGAAGATGCCCCTTTCAGGGCAGAGGAGGTCTGCGAAATTGGAGTTCCAGAGATTCTTTCTCTGGCCAACCCTATCAGTTCTCCTGAAGTGTTTTCCGGCTGCTCACCTCTGGAAGTGGTCAGGGGTAATTTTTCCTTGTACCATGCTGCTTGGTGAAATATAACCACCGACTCTTGGGTACAACAGATCCAGAGGATCGCATCCCCTTCCATCTTTGTCCAATCTCATTCAGAGTATTACCCAACGTTCCACCCAGTCAAAGGGAAGTAGCAGCAGCACACGAAATCCAAAAGCTGCTACAAAAAAGTCATCCAGACGGTCCCCCCAGCCCAGATAGGATCCGTTTTTTACTCAAGGTTCTTTTTAGTGCCAGAAAAAACAGGGGACTGGAGACCAATTCTGGATCGCAGCACACTGAACAAATTTGTAAAAACAGAGAAATTCCAGATGGTCACGGTTCAGTCTATCCTTCTTTTCCTGGAAGAAGACAATTGGATGTGCTCTGTACATCTTCAGGATGTGTATTACCACATAGAAATGGACAAACGCTCAAGAAGATACCTCCACTTCTGCATAGGAGCCAGTCACTACCAATTTTGAGCTCTGCCCTTCGGTCTCTTTACAGCCCCCAGAGTGTTCACCAAATGCATGGCAGTGGTTATCTCTCACTTGCGACTTCAAGGATTCCAGGCATTTCCATATCTAGACAACTGGCTCCTCACTGCCCCCACCAAGCATCTACTGGAAGTAGCCCTGCACTACACTGTCCTCACAGCACAATGCCTGGGAAACACTATAAACTGGGAGAAGTCCAACATGACCCCAGCTCAGTCTTTGGAATTCATAGGGGTACTGTTGGACACGAGAAATTGCACAGTATCTCTTCCGGACCACAGGATTCAAAGAATAAGGCAACAGGTTCAACCACTGCTCTGTCACCACAAATCTCCCGCTCAATCTATACTCCAACTCTTATGGTCAATGGCAGCCTCGATCACCATTGTTCCTCTAGTCAGATTCCACATGAGGCTCCTTCAGTGGTTACTTCTCACTTAGTGGTACCCTCTACAACATCCTTTGTCTTTTCAGATAAGTGTAACTCAGAGATGCAAGCAAGATTTACTCTGGACATCTCGAAATCTCCAACAATGGTCTCGCCACTTCAGCCCCCATCAACCGAAAGCCATGGTGACCACGGACACCTCCCTGATGGGGTGGGGTGGGATTATGTCAGGGAAACTTGGTCCAAGGCACCTGGTCGGAGACAGAGGCCCTTTTGCATATCAATATCCAGGAACTGAGGGTGGTGCTACTAGCGTTGCAAGCATTTAATTTCATCCTTCCATCAGGGACTATTGCGATCCACTCAGACAACATGTCAGAGGTCTGGTACATCAACAAGCAAGGAGGCACCAGATCTTACCCATTATGCTGAGAGGCCTTGAGAGTAAGGCAATGGGCGATAACTTCCAACCACTTTCTAATTGCAGCACACATTCCTGGGAGCTCCAGCATGATAGCGGACAAATTGAGCAGGTGTACTCTACAACCTCACGAGTGGTCCCTCAAACCTATGATAGTGGCATGAATCTTCAACCACTGGGGCCAGCCTTGCTGTGACCTATTTGCCTCCCCAACCAACTACAAGTGCAGCAACTATTTTGCCCTGATCCCCTCTCATGGACAGTCATCACGAGATGCTCTAGTCCACGCTTGGCCCTCGGGTCTACATTATGCTTATCCTCCTCTTCCCCTCATCTTCCAATTTCTCAAGAAAGCATGACAGTTGAAAAGCAAAGTGATCCTCATTGCTCCATATTGGCCTCGACAAGTCTGGTTCCCCTTCCTCTGGCCTTGCCTACTAGATCAACCGTGGATCCTCAATCCATCCCCAACATTGATCTCCCTATCCGCAGGGTCTGACTCACCCCAATCTAACAACCCTGAAACTGACAGCTTGGTTTTTCCTCTTCCAATGATTGCCAGGCAGGAAAATCTCTCGTCCCCTGTGCACAATATTCTTATTGCATCTCATAAATCGTCCACCAGACTAATTTATCTCAGTAAATGGAAAAGGTTTTCTCTATGGGCAGCAAATAAACTTGTCAGCCCTAGTTTTAGTGGTCTTGGATTACTTATCACATCTTTTCCACTCTGGGGTGTCTCCCTCTGCTATTCGTGTGCATTTAGCTGCCATTTCAAATTTCCACATTGGTTTTCAGGATTTTTGCTTATGTCACATAGACTATAAAACTTTCTTGAAGGGGGTTATCCACTTAAAACCTCCCTTTAGAGAACCGGTACAACCTTGGAATTTGTCATTGGTTCTGCAAGCTATAACAGCTCCCCCCTTTGAACCTGCGTCTTCATGTGATGTAAAATATCTGTCATGAAAAACTTTGATGTTATGTGATCCTATCTCGCCTACATTCTGACTGATGGGTTATGCCAAAAGTCTCTTATTGGCTGAGCTTACTATATCCCAGGATGCACCACTACCAGTCCCCAGATCTCGTTTGCCACTTTCGGTCTCGAGCTGGCTGGGCTGAGTAGTTATTTTAACTAACTTTTTCTGTCAGTTTTTGCTGTTTTTGTCTCAAAAGCTGTTTATTGTGTGTGTTTGGATTGTTGAAGGCTTGTTGTGTGATTGGGTTGAGTTTGGTTCGCCCCCTTCATCTAGGGCCTTCCCGGTCAGTCAACCCTTCTAAAACCTTACAGGGTCTTCAAAGTTCTAACTGTAAGCCTATATTTAGGTTTGTCAATCAGTAAGTCAGTTAATTGTTTTTTTCCTGTCAAAGTTACTGAAATTGTCTACCATAATGTCTCAGACTCCTAGGCCTCGGGCTTTAAAAATGTACAAAATGCAGTTTCAAAATGTCTATCACACTGTGTGTATTGTTGGGTGCAAAACACTTACAGGAGTCATGCAGGCTTTTCCTCAAGGGTCCTCCAGAGGAAAAATAAATTGATTCTTTAATTAAACCTTCCTTTGAAGAAGCCTTGGCATCCTCTCCTTCTCCGTAAAAAAAAAAAGGCGTGGTTCCGACCAGTCCGTCGGATCCGACCGCCAAGAGACAGGATGTCAGATTCTGATATAGACAGGGTGCTCCAAAGACTGTTCCAGTCCCCAGTCTTCCAAAATTGCCATTCCTCCTCCGGAGATCTTGGACTTCTTCGGCTGGACCGGGGGTGATGTTTGGGACCTATGATTCTGGGGTCCAGAGCTCAACCATGAGAGGCCTTGGCCAAGTCCTTCGTCTTCTCTCTCTCTTTTTACCACCCTCCCTGGGCGTGGAGACTGGGTCTTTGGCAGTTCCCCTGAGGTTACCCCCATTGGGGTTCCCTCCTCCTGAGGGAGTCTATTACATCAGACACTGATCTTGATGATGCAGAGGGGTCCCGGATGATGTCTCCCAGATTTGCAGACATCTTAGAGATCCTCAAACACTGGATATCCAAACCCTCTGCTGATGAGTCAGTGCTCCTCAAGGCCTTTGGGGCTCAGCCTCCGCCTCCTGGATGTCTCGCTTCTGGATTTAGTTTGTCTGGAACCAGTCCCAAATAAATTTTGTCAGATGCCATGGTGGTGGCATCTGCTACACAACAGATCCATCCTCCTAATAAGGAGTCTAGGAGTATGGACTGACTTCAGCGGCCTTTACTTTAAGGTCTCTGAATTATTTGGCACATTTTACCAGGCTTCAGAGGGATCTGGTCAAGGAGTTGTCAGATGGTTAGCTCTCAGTTGGCTATCCTTATGTCAATTTCTAACTTCGTCCATGAGGCTCATTTCAGGCACAGGTGTGGCTCGATGGGTCCTCCTTGTTTGGACGAGCAAGAGGGAAAAACTTTATCTGCTTACCCCATGGCTAAAGGAGGGGGGGGAAATGTCCGCAAAATCTAAGTTTTTTTTTCCCAACAGCAGGGATTCCCCCTCTCCAGGAGCAGACGGGGAATTTTTTTCAGGAGACGCCCCCCCCAGAGGCAGAGAGGGCCCCCGCAATTCTGACCGTGAGTCCTTTCGGTGGCTCTTCAGCCTCCCACACGCCATGAGGGATTGCGCCTGGGAGTCAATCACTCAGGACAGATGGGGACCCACCACCCAGTCAAATCGGATCAGGAAATTACTCCAGGTTCTTTTAGTGCAAAAAGACAGGGGACCTGAGACCAATATTGGATCTCAGCAGACTGAACCAATCCGTCACGAAATCCAAATCAAATGGTCACGTTACAATCCATTCTCCCATTGTTGGAGAAGGATGTTTGGATGTGCTCCATAGACCTCAAGTATTATCACATACCGATACATCAGGCGTCCAGGAGGTATCTGCTGCCAGCCTGGGAGGAGTCGTCATTACATTTTTTAGCTCTGCCTTTTGGTCTCACCCACGCCCCCAGGGTGTTCACCAAGTGTTTGCAGTAGTGTACGGGCTCACTGAGAAGTCTTGATTCCAAGTGTTTCCCTATCTCTGACGACTGGCTCCTGACTGCCGCCTCAGGCATCTACTAATGGACAACCTCAAAGCACCATCTCCTGGGTATTACCCTGGGGATTACATTCAACTGGTCAAAGTCTGTCTTGCTGCCCTCTCAGCATAAAGTTCATAGGAGCAGAGATAGACTCAAGATTGATGCGTCTTTCTTCCTGCGAAAGGATCCAAACTTTACAGGGCCAAGTTCAAGCTCTGATCTCGAGATCCAAAGCCCCAGCCAGGATGGTTCTACAGTTTTAGGCTCAATGTCTGCCACACGTTCTTTTAGTTCCTCTGGCAAGATTGCACATGAGGATTCTTCAGTGGCTATTGTCAACTCAATGGTCCTTTCAGGATCTTCCTCAATCATCACATCATGATTACGGAAATATGCAAAAGGGACCTTCGCTGGTGGCTTCAGACATCCAATTTGAATCAAGGAAACCCCTTTGTTCTTCCCTCTCAGTGGTGTTACCCCTGACGACAGATGCCTCCCAGATAGGGTGGGGCATTGTCTGGGCAGGCTAGTTCAGGCCCAAGCTCTTCTCCACATCAACGTGTTGGAGATGAGGGCTGTACTTCTATCCCTACAGGCCTTACACAAGTTTCTTCCTCAGGGCATCATCGCCATCCACACAGACAACATGTCGGTGGTCTGGTATCTGAACAAACAAGGAGGGACCAGAGCAGAGAGCCATGAGGAGTGTGGAATGGGCTGTAGCTACCAACCCGCTTCTTGGTAGCGACCCACATCCCGGAAGGTCAAATATATTGGCAGACAAATTGAGCAGGACAATTCTCTCTCTCACGAGTGGTCTCTAAACCACACAGTAGCAGCTCAGGTTTTCAGGAGATGGGGAGCAACTCCACTAAACACCAAGTGCCAAAGGTTCTTCTCCTTGATCCCACATCAGGAGTACCAGCTATGGATGCTCTAGCACAGCCTTGGCCAACAGGGCTACTTTATGCCTTTCCTCCAATTCCACTTCTCCCAAAGTTATTCAAAAGCTTCTCAATTGGGGTCCTCAATGATACTGATTGCCCCATACTGGCCCAAACCCACCACTAACAAATTGTACCTCAGTAAGTGGAAGAGGTTTGCTATCTGGCTCAAACTCAAGGGCTTAGACCCTCACACTGCTCCTGTCCCAGAGGTTTGAAAATCTTAACATCCCTGTTTAATCAAGGATCTTCTGTCTCAACTATTAAAGTCCAACTAGCGGCTATCTCTAAATTCCATGAATCCATGGATCCTCCTTTGATGAGCAGCAGACTATGCAAAACTTTCATTAATTTTCATCCTGCACCTCATCTTGATTTGGTGCTGAACGGCTGCTACATGTGAGTTAAAATATCTGTCTTGAAAAAACTGCCTTCTTAGTGCGATTACTTCTGCAAGAAGAGTTTCAGAGCTTCAAGCCCTGTCTATAATCCATCCTTTGTCCCAAAGGTCTGTTCTAGTTTCTGTCTCCAACAATCTCTAGAGCTACCACTTTTCTTCCCAAAATTCTCCAATGAAGCAGAATACACTCTCCATAAATTGGATGTTCACAGAAGTCAGACCAGTTGTTTGTGTCCTTCTCAGATAATAAATTGGGCCAAACCATCACAAAAGCTACTATCTCCAAATGGATCAGAGATTGTATAACTCAGGCTTATTCTTCTAACATCTATCAAAGCTCATTCTACCAGAGCTATGGCTACTTCTATAGCTTTTCATTCGGTCCAATCTACACTTTCATTTCCCACTACAAATTGGATGTGGCATGTAAAGGACGAGCTTCATTTGGTTCCACAGTACTCAGGAGTGTTTTCCAGTGAGCCACCCAGGATTCAGGTGGTAGGGACGCTGTCCCATCAGTCAGAATGTAGGCGATAGATCACATAACATCTTTTAGTTATGTACTCACCATAACTTCAGATGTTTGGGATCCATCTCCTTCCCCCTGCCTTGGAGATCAGAAGAGATTGAACGGTTTTGAGTTCTACTGTTTTATCTTGTTTCATCTGACGATGTTATATAAGCAGGCTGCATGTGTGCATGTATGCGGCCACACTAGATCTGGGGAAATCGTAGTAGTGCATCCTGGCATATAATAAGCTCACCCAATAAGAGACTAACCCATCAGTCAGAATGTAGGCGAGATGGATCCCAAACATCTGAAGTTATGGTGAGTACATAACTAAAAGTTTCTGATTGCAATCACATCGGCCAGACACTTGTCAGAACTTCAAGCCTTATGCATCAAACCTCCCTATCTTATCTTCCATAAGGATAGGGTATCACTGAGAAATAATTCTTCCTTTTTACCAAAGGTAGTGTCAGAACGGTCTATCAACAAATCTATTAACCTTCCAGTATTCTTTCCCAACCACTCTAACAAGGGAGAGTATTGCCTGCACTCCTTGGATATTCATAGGCAAATATGATTTTATCTGGACAGAACAAAATCTACCCGTAAATCAGACCCAACTATTCCTGGCTTTTTCTGGACCAAGATGAGGTCATCCTGTCGCAAAAGTTACATTGGCTTCATGGTTGAGAAATTGTATTACCTTTATTTACAACAAAAACAATGTCATCTTGCCTCACAGAGTGAAAGCACATTCTACAAGGTCTATGGCAACTTCAGCAGCTTTCCATGCTAAGGCTTCCCCAATGATATTTGCTCAACTGCCACTTGGGCTAAGCCTCATACCTTTATTCTTCATTACAAATTGGATTTGGCAAAGCTTTCTTTTGGCACCATGGTGCTCAGGAATGTTCTTCCATGAGGGCCACCCAGGGATACAGGTAGCTGAGGACTCTGTCCCATCAGTAAGGAAGAACGAAGATTAACAACATCAGATAAAGAAGTTGTGTCTTACCATAACGTTTCATCTGTGTTGTTGATCTTCGTTCATTCATTACTTCACACCCTCTGTCCTCTTCCAGAGGTTCCTGGTTGAGCTCATATACTCCTTTATTGTAGGTCTGTTTGGACCAGAGGTACCCTTTACTTTTGTCTATCAACTTGCAAACTTGATCTGAGACAATGGAGCAGAGCATTCTGGGTAGGACCTTGGCTCGAGAGTTTTTGGCTGACATGAACTTGATATTTGGCCGACTTGATTCCGAGGACAGAACCGATAACCTATCAGTAATGAATGAACAAAGATCAGCAACACAGATGGAACGTTATGGTAAGACATAACTTCTTTTTTTATGGTCTGTCTTATGACTTTTATGTACTTTTAAACAGGAGTGCACTTTTTTACTTTTGTGGTAAAAAAGTTGTTTAATACTAGATTTTCTTTGGGGAAACTGTAGATCTAATCTTGCCTCTTCCATCCATTTCTCAATTTAATGGGTTAACAGATCTGACTAAGATTCGACTCCAGCCACTCTTAGACATTGGATCCAAAGCTGAGGCTGCTCCCCTTACCCATAATCCCCTGCAATTAGAGTGTTACCTCAGATCTCATTTGCCACTCATTTGCTATGGACACAATCTCCATTGCTCAAGCTGGGTTTAGCGAAGTGAAAGATAATTTTCTGGGTATCTTTTATGTTTGTGAGGTTCATCCTCTTCTACTTTTAACACTATTCTTTGCTTGTCGTCTTACCTTTTCTTTGCTCCTTGGTACAAAAAAATAAATAAATAAAAAAGACTTAAAACTTCAAGTGTAGTTTACTGATTGTTGCCCTTTTGGTGCCTTTTCCCTTGTTGTTTAGCTGTAGTTTATAGTTCATAGGTGAGTACTAGGCTAACTGCCCTGAAAGGTTATTTTAAGTCTAGCTGATAACTCGTGGTTAGAATCAAACCCTGTACCTTGTGTCTATGAGTTACAGACCTTGACCATTATGGTAAACACCCCCCCCTTTTTAGTGGTAGGAATATTTTTAGTTGTAAAATATTTTTGCCAGATTTTTCTAGTTCAATATTTGCTAATTTTTTTGTTGCTTTTTTGATAATCTGTCTGGTGGTGTTTCTCATCATGGCAGAACAACCTTCAGGATTTAAGAAATGAGTGGCCTGTTGCTTTAAGATTCACAATTCTGATGTGCACACCAAGTGAGTTTATTGTCTAGGGGATGATCATGTTGATGTGCAATGTCTTGTTTATGGCTCCAGGGCATTAGTTGAAAGGAGAAACAAATTAGTTATTAAGGGTCTTCTCCCTGCCTCCACGAGAAAAGTTTCACTTTCTCACTCTGCTGCTTCTGCTGCCTCCCCTTCTGCGAGGAGATCTTTTGACAAGTTCAAGGGTGAGAAGAGTCTTGACAAGCCAAAAGAAAAAGAGAAGGGAAAAGAAAAAAAGAGTTTGCTGGATCATTTGTCTTTGTTGAGTGTAGCCCCAAATGTTCCTAAGACTTTGAGTCAGAGCACAACGTCGGATCATACCTTTATTGGAGCCAGCACCACTGCCATGCCTGAACTGTGCTTCTCCCCAAAGCCAGTTTCACCCAAACTGCCATACCCTTTCCTCCATGAAAAGAACTTCCATCGTCCATCCAGACATTACTCCTCTGCTTTATCTCTGCAGTCAGTGCTGTCTTACAGGAGCCTTTCCGAGGCAGATGCAGATAGAATGATGAAGTTCCTCTATCTGGGGGTTCAGCAGCCTCCAACCACTGTTGGTTTGTCCACATCAGATCTAAGACCTAGTCTTTGTCAACTCTGACCATATCTGTGATTCAGTTGGCACCAAGTGGCTCAGGCTCTGACAGATCTCTGAACCAAGATGCTGGTGTTGGACCTGCTGCCATCCCTCCCCTGCAGAGCCTCTGCACTAGACAGCTTGGTCCTGACGTTGGCTTTGAACCCAAGTTAAATGGATCTCCAAAACCGTTCCCTGTTAGGTGCTGTGGCTCCTACTGGGAAGGATCTTGGATCCTGTCTCGACTTCTGCCTTTGAAGCATTTGAAAGAGTGCTCACTTATTCTAGGGTGTGGACTTCCCTCCTAGGAGTTCCCTGGGTTCTTAACCCATACTTCCTATCCAGTTGGGGCAGCCAGCCCTTCATAGTCTTGAGACTGTCAGGATTGAGGGACTCCCCTTTAGCTTCTGAGTCCTCCCCAGGACACCCTGATGAAGAGGTTTGGTGGAAGCATTCATGCAAAAGGAGGCATGTTGACTCCACTTAGGAGTACTTGACCAGAGATACTGACTTCAGTGGGGGAGGGGGGGTGGACTCCCCCATATCCCCCCTCAAGGATATTTCATTTAAAGAAATCCTGGAACCACTTAGGCAGAATGGAGTGGTGGTCCCCTGAAGCACCCTCTCAGGAGGAGTCAGTATTTCTTGAGCCTTTTGGAGCTGGCTTTTCTACTTCTTGTGTGGTTCCTCCCACAGATGAGATGGTTAACTTATCTAAGCAGGCATGGAAGGAACTGAATGTGGCTGAATTTATTCCATGCAAAGCAGTTAAGTTTTTTGGTATCCTCAAAGGATTGCCCTTATTGGAGCAAGTGTCCTGCCATTGATTCTATTGTGGTGGCATCAGCCACCAAAAAAGAGCTTGCCAAGGAAAACTCCACTGTCCATTCTCCTATCAGGGACTCTAGGGCAATGGAATGATTTGGAAAGTGAATTTATACTTCAGTGACATTCTTACTTAGAGCACTGAACTATTTGCCACACTTTAACTGCTTACAGAGGGATTTGACCAAGAAGATTTCCATATCCCTCATAGGGGTCAATTTTTGTAGAGGAGAAGTCTGTCGACATGCAGTTGATCTCCCTTCAATCCCTGTTGAATGTGTCTATGCACCTCATCTCCAATGCAACACAAGACACTTTGAGAGCTGCAGGCACTAGCATAACTGTCAGCCAGCATACCTGGATGTACCTGTGTGACTTTGCAGAGCACTTTAAACTAAAAACTTCCTTTATCAGTGCCTCCTGTGATGGGTGTACACTCATCGGGCCAAAAGTAAATAAGATACTATCCAGAAGTGAGCAAAACAGAACAACATCATCTGCCATCGTGATTAGGTTTTCTACCCCACCCCCACCCCAAAGGACCTTCTCTAGAATCAAGAAGGCAGGGAAGAAACTGTGGATCTGAAGTAGGTACTTCATTTGTCAGCAACCTTTGGGTATCAGATCCGATCTCGGATCCGAGCCGGCAACTTATTTCACAGCTTTAAGATCCGAGCTCCTAGCTCCTCCCCTTACCCATAATCCCCTGCCAACCCTGACTGACCTCAGATCTAGTTTGCCACGCTTAGGTTCAGCAGCTAGGTTACGAGCTCCTGGTCAGATAAGTGTTTTTTTGCTATAATATCTATAACCTTCGTGAGAGTGTGTTTGGTTAGGCTCCTTATAAGTTAGTAAATTAATATTAAAATTTTTTAGTTAGTACATTTTTTCTCCTCCCTACCCTTCGCTGGTTCGTAGCTGTGTGTGTGTGTTGTTGTGAGTTTAGGGCCTTCCGTGTGAGTGAGTTTACTTTCTAGTGTAGTCATGTCTGAGGTCCCAAAGTTGGTCTTTTCGAAGTGCACGGAGTGTGGCCATAAGCTCTCACCGGCGGATGGCCACACTCGTTGTGTCCGGTGCCTTGGGGTTGAACACCTGTCCTATGGATGCGCGATTTGCGCGGCATTCAACCCCAGGGCACTGAAGGACTGGAGGTTGAAGCTGATCCTAGCGGGACTTTTGCCCCCGGATTCGGCCTCGGCCTCCGGTACTTCTGTGGCCCCCTCCCAGGCTCCGGTGGCGGCCACTCCTGCCTCCCCCCCCCCCCAGCCGGGACTCAAACTCCCGTTACTGTGCCGGAAGAGGGGGAGGCCAGGAAGGAAAAGAAGATGGAGAAGCACCACAAGCGGCGGGCCGAGGCCTCCGCTTCGGCCCCCCCAGCTAAGCGGGCTTCTCCCTCCAGGTCTTCCAGGTCTAGGTCTCCTTCTCGGCTCCAGTCTCCATGCTTCTCACCGGGACCCAAGGAGGAAGAGACCCGATCTCCGTCAAGGTCATCAAGGCGGCACTCCCGGCCAGCCTCGGTGGCCTCGTCAAGATTGACACGCAGCCTTTCTGAAGCCGATTTGAACCGGATGATGAGAAGGATCATCCTGGCCCAAATGCAGATGGGAGTGCTCCTGCCTCCCCCCCCCTCTGGGGAGGAGCTCAACACCCTTTTTTGCCCCAATAGCTCCTTCTCTGACCCGCTTCCTGGGTTCGGAGCGTTCGGAGCAGGGCAGAGTTGGAGCCAGGGGTGGGTCGGCGCCGACAGTATCGGGTACTTCGGCGCCGACTCTTTCCTCGAGCTTGCCGGATCCATCCTTGTCGGATCCGAGCTCTTGGAGCCGGGCTCTGAGCTTCGGATCCGAGGGGTTTAGTGTGCCTTCGGCCCCGTCCAGGTCAGAGCACACTGGCCCTTTGGATCCGATGGTCTCGGCGCCGGCTTCGATCCATCCTTCGGATCCGAGCGAGGGTCGGCTCTCGGATCCCAGAGAGAGCGGCTCTCCCTCGGCATTCGATGTGGTGGAGAGGGCACTGTTGAGTGCATCCAGGCCCCCGCTCCCTGCTACGGCTCCACCCCACACTCCCTCTCGTTTGGGTCAGGCTTCCGTCACCCGGCCACAGGGACAGCCTGCTATGACATCTCAGGTCATTCCACTGAAACAAGACATTGCTGGTGAGTCTTCCTCGGACAACCCTCCCGAGGATGTTCCTCACAAGCGCAAGTGTAAGAGGAGGCACGTGGACTCCCCCGAGTCCTTGACAGAAGACACAGATTTGGATGAGGGGGAAGGCTCCCAAGGTCACCCCCTGAGGATGTCTCCTTCGGAGACATCATGAAAATGCTTAGGATAAGGGGGGGTCTGCCCCCAAGGCTTCCTCTGATGAATCCGTGTTCCTGGAGGCGTTCGAAACAGGCCCATCTACCTCTTGGGTGTCCCCTCCGGCTGACCCCCTGGTGGACCTTATTACCACCAGGGCGTAAAAGGAGCAGGACACTGTGGAGCCAGTTCCCAAGTTCCCCGATAGGATTCTGAGCCCCCCTTCAGAGAGGTCCCACTGGAGCAAGGGTCCCCCCGTAGATGCCATGTTGGTGGCGGCAGCCACCAAGAGGGAATTAGCTCAGGAGAGACCCTCGGTCCATCCACCGAGCAAAGAGTCCCGCTCGATGGATCGCCTAGGGAAGCGGGTCTTTAGTTTGGTGACCTTCTCAGTAAGGTCCCTGAACTACATGGCACACATTAATAGGATGCAGCAAGACCTTATCAAAGAGTACGCTGCTTCCCCCCTGGAGTCCATGTCGGCGGAGGACAAGCAGTTGTACTCCACTCGCATGGCCACTCTAAGATCTATATCGAATATCTCTATGCGGCTTTTGTCCCATGCCACAGAGGGAGCCGCTAGAGCCAGCGGAGCAGGCCTAGTCATGAGACGCCAGGCCTGGCTCTGACATTGTGACTTCGCGGAACCCTTCAAGGCGTCATTTGCGAATGCCCCCTTTGATGGTTCTGCCTTATTTGGCAAGACCATTCGTGAGACTTTAGTCCAGAGTGAAAAGGACAGGAAGACGTTGTCTGCCATCGGAGTCCGCTTCTCTGCTCCCCAGAGGTCCTTCTCCAAGAACCAAAAGGGACAGAAGAAGATGTGGTTCCGGAAATTGCAACATTTCCACCCTGCTCCGGACAACCAGTCCTTCTGTGGCAGAGGAGGACAGGGAGGACGCTGCCCTAGAGGCAGAGGGGGCCCGAAGAATTTTGGGTCCAGAGAAACCTTCTCTGATCGGGCCACACAGCAACCCTGAGGGGTTGCCTGACTGCTCCACTCTGGAGGCAGTCGGGGGGCATTTCTCGAGACACCTGGCAGCTTGGGAGTCCATCACAACAGATCGCTGGGTGCTTCGTATCATATCCAGAGGTTACCAAATTCCCCTGTATCATGTCCCCAAAGTCAGAAACCTCCCCGATGTACCACCCGATCAGAGGGAGGTAGCAGCTGCAGAGATTCAGCAGCTCCTAGAAAAAAGAGCCATCCAGCCCGTCCCCCCAGACCAGCTCGGATTAGGTTTTTACTCCAGGTTCTTTCTGGTGCCAAAAAAGACGGGGGACTTAAGGCCAATTCTTGACCTCTCTTTTTTGAACCTGTCAGTAACCAAAGAAAAATTCCGGATGGTCACTCTTCAATCCATCCTCCCCCTATTGCGGGAGAACGACTGGATGTGCTCAATAGACCTCAAGGATGCGTACTACCACATTCTAATGGACAGACGATCCAGGAGGTTTCTTCGCTTCCAGCTGGGAGCCAGCCACTACCAGTTCAGGGTCCTTCCCTTTGGTCTCACCACAGCCCCCAGGGTGTTTACCAAAGTATTAGCAGTGATAGCGGCCCACCTGAGACTCCAGGGAATGCAGGTTTTTCCATACCTGGACGACTGGCTCCTGACCGCCCTGACAAGGCATCTACTCTGCTCAGCCAGGGACTACTTCCTCCGGCTTGCTCCCCAGCTGGGCATCACTATCAACATGGACAAATCCTCTCTTGCTCTGACTCAGGTAATAGAGTTTATAGGGGCCAAGTTGGATACGAGAAACCTTCTAGCATTCCTGACTGTGGAACAACTACAAAACCTGAGGCTTCATGTGCGGGCCATCCTCCAGTTAGAAACTCCACCGGCGGAATTGGTCCTGAGGGCTCTAGGCTCCATGGCGGCGGCAATCACTCTTCTGCCATTGGCTTGTCTGAATATGAGGGTCCTGCAATGGACCCTTCAAGTCCAGTGGTCCTTTCTACATTACCCCCTAAGCCATCCTATTTCCCTCAGCAGAGCTTGCAGGAGGGCTCTCTTATGGTGGCTCCAATCTCCAGACCTCCATACGGGACGTCCCTTCTCCACGCCTCCTCCCCTCGCCACGGTGACCACGGATGCCTCTCGCCTCGGGTGGGGGGGGCATTGCTCAGGCAGGACGGTCCAAGGCGCGTGGAACGACACAGAGACCTCTTTGCATATCAATGTCCTGGAGATGAGGGCGGTGCTGTTGGCGTTGCAAGCACTTCAGAACCTTCTTTCTGTATTAACTATTGCGATACAGACGGACAGCATGTCAGTTGTCTGGTACATCAACAAACAGGGGGGGAACCAGGTCCTATCCTCTCTGTCGAGAGGCCATGAGAGTGTGGGAATGGGCGATCTCCACCAACCGCTTTCTTATTGCAACGCACATTCCAGGACGGTCCAACATACTGGCGGACAGACTCAGCCGCACCACCCTTTCCCCTTACAAGTGGTCTCTCGATCTCCAGGTAGTGAAGCGGATTTTTGCCGAGTGAGGGCAACCCTGTTGCGATCTATTCGCCTCTCCCTCAAATACGAAATGCAACAGCTACTTCGCTCTAATTCCCCCCTTTGGGGAATCCCCGAGAGATGCTGTGGTGCATGCTTGGCCCCTAGGTCTGCTTTATGCTTACCCACCTCTACCCCTGATGCTGAAACTCATACAGAAAGCCAGTCGGTTGGGGAGCAGAATGATCCTCATTGCCCCATTCTGGCCTTGTCAGACGTGGTTCCCTTACCTGTGGTCTCACCTGGTAAATCCTCCTTGGATTTTGGATCCCCTACCAGATCTAATATCTCATCCCCTAGGTCTCCTGATCCCGAATCTGGACAACCTCAAGTTGACAGCTTGGCTGCTCCAGTTCCACTCCTAGTCAGGACTCCCGGAATCTCTTCCCCAGTTAAAGCCATCCTGGTAGCAGCACACAAACCTTCCACTAGAAAGGTCTATCGCAGTAAGCGGAAGCGTTTCTCCATCTGGGCGGAGCATCATAACTTAGATACCTTCACAGCACCGTTGCCAACTGTGTTGGATTTCCTTACAGGTCTATTTCATCAGGGGGCTAGCTGCTCTATGGTCAAGGTTCAACTGGCAGCTATTTCTCATTACCATGTGGGACATGAGTCAGGTCCTTTGATTACGGCAAAATTGTGTAAAACCTTTCTCAAGGGTACCTTCCTGCTCAGACCTCCTGTCAAGGAAGTTGTACCCCCTTGGGATTCATCACTAGTCCTACAAGCCTTGACAGCTCCCCCTTTTGAGCCTGCTGCTTCGGTTGATTTTAAGTACCTATCTTGGAAAATGGCGTTCCTTGTCGCTATTACTTCAGCGAAAAGAGTTTCTGAGCTTCAGGCCCTTTGTGTAAAACCCCCGTACTTGGCCTTTCACCAGGATAAAGTGTACCTCAGGACCAATCCCTCATTTCTTCCCAAGGTGGCTTCAGAGGCTAATATCAATCAATCCATTAACCTGCCAGTCTTCTTTCCTAAGTATCAGAACAAAGGAGAATACAAACTGCATTCGTTAGATGTGCATAGACAACTGCGCTTCTACATTCACAGGACTGCTGGTCATAGACAATCCGACCACTTGTTCATCTCCTTTGCCAAATTTAACTTAGGTAAATCTGTCTCTAAGGTCACTTTATCACGATGGATCTCACAGTGTATTCTTTTAGCCTATGAAAGTTCTGGCAGGCCCGCACCTCAGGGAGTTTGTGCGCATTCTACTCACGCTATATCTACCTCTGCTGCCTTTAGGTCTAGAGTGTCTTTAGATGATATTTGCTCCACAGCCACTTGGGCCTCATCTCATACTTTTATCAACCATTATAAGCTGGACGTTATCTCCAGAGGGAGAGCATCCTTTGGCTCTGCAGTGCTCCGGAACATTCTTCCATGATGGCCGCCCAAGATCCAGGTAGCTGGGGACTCTGTCCCAAAGGTTGCTGACAAATGAAGTACCTACTTCAGATTAAGAAGTTATGTACTTACCATAACATTCCATCTGAGTAGGTAACTTAATTTGTCGGCAACCATCCCCCTTCCTTCCCCCTGACCTTCAGAATTTTAGTTCCTGGATGTCCTTCTTCTAGTCCCCTTCGGGACGTATTTAGCTATTTAGCTGCTTGTAAAAGGGCAAACTTGATCTGAGGTCAGTCAGGGTTGGCAGGGGATTATGGGTAAGGGGAGGAGCTAGGAGCTTGGATCTTAAAGCTGTGAAATAAGTTGCAGGCTCGGATCCGAGATCAGATCCGATACCCAAAGGTTGCTGACAAATGAAGTTACCTACTCAGATGGAATGTGGTAAGTACATAACTTCTTATTCTGCAAGTCACAAGGTTTTGCTTGTGAAACTTCTGGTGCTAGATGTAGCTCCCAAAGCAGAAGTGCTTTGCAAAACTAAGGCTTTCAGGATCCTTCCTCTGATAGGCCTTGTCAACACTCCTGAATGGTTGCCTGGCTGCTGCTCTCTTCATAGGTTCATAGATTAGTACTAGGCTAACTGCCCTTTTTGGGCCATTTGAAGTCTAGCCATTTACCACATGTGAGAATCAAACCCTGCATCTTGTGTCTTTAAGGTAAACACCTTAACCATTATGTCATCCCCCCCCCCCCTCTTCAGGCAGTTGGAGAGCTGTTATCTCTGCACTCCACAACCTGGACCTCCATCATTCAAAATATTTGGGTACAAAGGATGATTTTTGTACCCAAGAAAACTTCCCAATAGTCCACTCTTTCAACAAAAGTAAGCAACACTAAATATAAAAAGCTGCTAGGCAGTCAGACTATCCAGGATGTTCCACTGGACCAACAAGGACCTGGAGTCTACTCAAGGTTCTTTTTAGTGCCAGAGAATAATGGTGACCTGAGACTGATTTTGGACCCAAGTCATTTGAACAAGTATATGAAACAGAAAGAATTCTGGATGGTCATGGAGATGTTCATAATACAATTGCTGGGAAAGAACAACTGGATGTGCTCAACAGACTTTCAGGATACATACTACCATATAAAGATCAACATGCATTCCAGAAGGTTTCTTTTCTTCCTGCTGAGAGCCAGTCACTACCAATTCAGAACCCTGCCCTTTAGTGTCACCACAGACCCCACCGCTGGATATTCATGTGTATGGCAGTGGTTGCATTTCATTTCAGACTGAGATGATTCCTAGTGTTCCCATGGCTGGATGACTGGTTCATAACCATCCCCCACCAGGAATCTTCTTCTCCAAGCCAAGGACTCCTTGCTCACAGTCCGGGATAACTGTGAACACAACAAAGTCCAATCTTTAACCTGTTCAAGCCATAGAGTTCATTGAAGCACACTTAAAAAAATAGCAGACTACCAGATTCCAGGATTACCACTCTCCAGCAACAAGCAGTAGCTGTGCATGTTCAACATTTTGATCACTGCTGCAGTAATCTTCGCTATTTGGGTTATATTGTGCCAATAATAAATTTGTCTTTTAGTCGTCTCTTTTTGAGCTGCCTAGCAGTTTGGGTGCATGGAAAGTGCCCTGAAGCCTTGAAAGATAGCCAGCTGTTGTATCCTTGGCAGGATATAACTGATATAGCTATGGCGACTGCAGCAGTGATCATTTGAACATCTGTTAGGTAAGTTTACTTACACAGCTGTACACCTTTTGGAGATCAGTGTTGGATCTTTATTTCCTGAATCAGTTTGCAATAGTCCCTGTGTTCAAAATGCTTTTACTTCACAATCTGTGTTTCTTAGTAACCTTAGATTTAAAAGTTGCATATCTTCACTTACCTTTTCATCCAGACTTCAGATATTTCTTAAGGTTTTGTCTGGATCACATTATCATTTCTCTACCTTATCCTTTGGACTATTCACTGCACCAAGTGTTCACAAGGTGAATGTCTCCTGTGATAGTCCACAAGACTGCAAGGTATCCACACTTTTCCATATTTAGATGACTTGTTTATCTTTTCAGTCTTTTTTAAAAGTGTCAGAAATTAGTGTCTTGAGTCAGAGATCTCCTACATGGGCTAGAGTTCCAAGATAACATTAAGAAGTCTTTTCTAACTCCTTCTCACAAGATTGCACTCCTGGGGTACCTGCTGGACACCTTGGCACAAACAGCTTTTCTTCCACAGGAAAAAATATATTTATTTAGGTTTGTTCTTGGGGTTTTCCACTCAAACTTTTATCTCAGTGAGGGAATACTTCAGGATACTTGCTCTAATGGCATCCATGATTCTCATGATACCTCTTGCAAGATTACTTTTAAGAAAGATGCATTAATTTCTGTGGTCCCAGCATGAGCACCCATTGACTTTTCAAATTCCAGTTTTGAGGTTTGTAAAAATTGTGAGATCATGTGGTGGAGACATCAAATCTCTCAGAATCCATGTCTCCCATTCTCCCATCCTGCTCCAAAGCAGTCAGCCACAACAGACACATCAGACTTTGCTTGAGGAGCGGTATCAGTAGGAATAAAAATTCCGGGTCTGTGGGACAAACAAGATGGACCAAAACTCATAAACATAAAAAGAGTTGCCAGCTGTAATAAATGAACTCAACTCTGAATCATCTGTGGTTTCTGGGACCTCATCATCAGTAATGTGATACATAGAAAAGGAGGGGGGGGGGGACAGATCTTACTCCCAATGCAGACTAGCAGTGTTAGTATGCAGTATACCTTTTACAGTGCAATCTTAATGTACAGGCAGCTTATCCATCAGCGCAGATTTCTGTGGCAGTCAAGCTGTGTAGGACCAAGATGTAACCTTATGAATAGAAACTGAATCAGGGCATCTTTCAAGATTTGAACAATCTGTGAGGAACACCTCAGGTAGACATTTGCCTCCTCTATAAACAGTAAACTGGAAAAACTCTGCTCTAGGACGTCATGCAAGAAGACTTGGAAAACAGATGCCTTTTTCATTTTTTGGATAGGAATGTTCCTGTATGCTTTTTCACCCTTTCCATTGATTTCTAGTGCACTTCTGAAGTGCTACCCAAATGTTCATTGTAGTGGTTCTCTTCTGGCCTAGGTAACAGTGGTTCCCCCTTCTTTTGGAACTGGCCAGAGACAATTATCACAAACTTCTTGATGAACTGGATTTACCCGTACAAAGTCAGGAGTGTTAGATCATCCTGACTGCATACAACTGACTGTCTTTTAGGCACTTGTTTCTGAGGACATGCACCAGGTATTAATGAAGATAACAAAGCCTGCTTCTTGAAAATTATATATTAGCAAATGGAAAAGATTTTCTACTTGTTGTACACAAAAGAAACCAGCACCAATTCAAGGCTAGTATTTCTGTGGTTTTGCAGTATTTGTGTGAGTTACTATCCTATGACCTGCCTTACTCATCAGTCAAGGTTCATTTGTTGGCCATTTCATCATGTTTACAATGGATCCCCCCTCTTTCAATTCAGTCTCATGAGAAAATGTTTTGAAGGGAGTGTTTCATAAGAAACCTGCCAGAAAAACAGTGGCATCTCCTAAGGATCGTAATTTTTCTCCATTTGAACCAGCTCATTAGACTGACTTGAAGTTTTTAACATGAAAAATTGTTTTACTTGTTGCTTTGACTTCACTTCTCCAAGATTATCTGAGTTGCAGGCTCTCATGATGAGTCAACCTTTCCTCATTTTCCACACAGGGTTTCTTTGAGAACTAATCTTTCCTCCTTTTATGTCTAAGGTAGTATCAGAATTTACTTTAAGCCAATCTGTCCATCTCCCTGTCTTCTTTTCAGTACCTAAAAATGAAAGAGAAAGGATAATTCATACTTTGGCTGTCCACAGGCAACTAATGTACTAATCCTGCCAAAAGTCCGAGCAGTTGTTCATTTCTTTTGAAGGTAAGAACAACAACCTCTGTCAAAGCAGACTATTTCTAAATTACTCTTTGTTATAGCTACTACAATAAAGCTATTCCAGCATAGCCAAAGCTTGCTGTACAAGGATCTTGGCGTTGTCTGTGGCTTTTGAGAAAGGGTTAGCCACAGAAAGCATTCTAGAGGCAACAACTTTGTCCCCTTTGCATACCTTTACAAAACACTACAAGCCAGATTCCTTCTCCAGGTCTAGGTCAGACTTGGCTAGAACCATTCTCCAGGGGCCCATGGACCCTTTTCCATCCTCCTCCCAGTTCTGTTAATCTATGGTAATATACCCATATAGCTAAGGCTACCGAAGCAGTGATCAGTATGATGAACATACTACAGTTGTGCAAGTAAACTTACTATAACATAGATGTTCAAATGATCACTGTTTTAGTAGTCACTCCCTCCTTCCACACCCCCCTTATTTTAATATGTTTTTTGTTCCAGGGTATGGACATGTGTTTTTGTTTGTTTTTGGGTTTTTTTCCCCTAGTAATGTCTTCTCATGGCTTAACTTCCCTCTTTGTCTGCTTGAAAGCTCTTAAGAGCTTGGAGCCCAAACCTGTCTTTTTCATCAGCTCAACTCAAGATGGCTGTTTGGGTGCATGCAGAGTGCCCCGAAGCTTTGAAATCTGTCTCACTGTTATATCCTATGTAGGATTTAACCCACATAGCAAGAGTGATCATTTGAACATCTACTGTTATGATAAGAGTACTTAAACAACTGTGCTTTCCAGGACTTAGAGAGTGAAGCTCAATCTGTGGCCCAGATGTCCTCGGATTGACTAGCAGTCCAGATGCTGGAGCAACTAACTAGAAGCAGAAACGGAATGATGAAATATATGCCTGTTTATCATGGAAGGAATGTGGCGAGATGCCAAGATACATGTGTAGCATGGCCCCCATTAAAGACTTAGGGTGATGGTGGTTGTATGGCACATTTATTAGTTAAAATCGGTTGTATAAATGATCAATGTATTACCACATATGTTTGCCTATTGTTTTATAATACTAACATGCATTCTCACACATCAGTATCATTCAGAACATAAGGTGTATGGTGTATATCAGCAAAATCACTGGGCAGTATGAATAATGTTGGAGGTGCTCATTTCTTTATCACGTCCTACTGTGCAGTTCCATTTTCCCTGTCTTCTCTGTCATTTAGTGGACCTTGTTGGAAACTAATGGTCTTGGGGTGTTGCACTTGAGGAAAAAGTCTTAGACAAGTAAGAAGAGCACCAACCAACAGATGGTCCTGCTGTCACAAAGTGGCAAAAAAGCATTTTTTGCTGTTAAGGATGTTCTTCATGTTTCACTGTTGCAGTCATTACATTTGGGTTATCTGCTTGCAGTAGCCCTCAGTCAGCCTGATTAACAAAGTCTTGGGTCCTGTGTCAGTTACTGTCCCTTCTTCCATGACGTCAGGTCGTCAAGGGTATAAAACATGCAGCTGATGCTATTACCTCAGTCTTTCTTGTCATGTGGTGCCCGAAGCAGAAGCAGTTCACAAGTGCCGGTCGGCCGACTCCTGAAATTTTCATTTTCGAGTTTCAGAACCGAAGTCTTCAACTAAAGCTAAGTACCCCATTGGGGAAACTTTTTCTTGCTCCTTACCAATGTCAGTAAAAGTTAATAATTGCATTACTTGTGGAAAGCAAATACACAAAGATTTTCATTCGTACTGTATTCCTTGCCTAGGCCCTGAACACGACGTACCTCGCTGTCGGTTTTATGCTTTATTTAATCAGCGCACTATCCGTCGGTACATTTTCGTCTCTAAATATTTTGGTTCTCAGTTTAATTATCCAGAAATGTCGTTGGTTAGCCATCCGACTACTGTGATTCTGAAACAAATGCAAAGATAAAGACAGAGACAGACCGCCAAGGTTCAAAGCTGCCGACGATGGTTCTCCTAAGCCAGTCACCAGTTAGCCGGTACTCCGTGAGACGCTTTTGCAGCCCCTGATAGCCACTGCTTCTGATTCACAGGCCTCTACTGAGACCCATTCAGAGTCCGCTATGCCGCGAGATGCTTCAACTGTGGAACCTGCGGATGTCTCTATGTGCAGCCACCTGCTTCTGAGGGTGTATTCAGGCCTATGAACTTGCATATTAAACCGACGCCTCCTTCTTCATTTAGGCCTAAATCTTGAACCATACCCAAGAAACCGACGCCCAGGCTGCATGCTCAGGCCTCTATGCCTGAAAAACAAATAAGAATGGCTGAAGATCTTATAACTCTAATAAGGGGAAGCCAACCTCCCCCTTCTAAGAGACTTAGGACTGAAGTTGTTTATGAATCTTTTGACCAAGATTCTGATTCTTCTGATTCTTCTGATGATCTGGATTTGCCCTTATCAACTTATGAGGATTCTGATGCAGAGGACTTTTTTCCCTCTGCTTCCCCTCCAGAGGATTTTTCTTTTGGTGAAACCTTACATACTCTAAGGGAGCATTTCCACTGGGAGAGCCAGGATTTTTCTGATTCAAAAAAGAGGCTTAGGGATTTCTTACTCCTGCCTCAGCATAGGCCTTTAGCTATACCTTCTGTACTAGACATTGTTGATGATGCCTTTTCAGAATCTAGTTTGGCCCGTGATTCTTTGCCTCCTGCTCCCAGAAAACCTGACAGATATTACAGGGTTCCTGATTCACACACGTTCCTTTTTAAAAATCCTATTGCGGACCTAGTGACTATTTCACAGGGACCCAAGGGCATTGAGGCTTCTACTGCTAAAAATCCTACCCCTTCTGAGAGAGACTCCAAGGCGCTGGATAGATGGGGTAAGAAGGTTTACACTTCTGCAACCGTGGCCATTAGGGCATTAAACTGCCAGTTTCATATGTTAAAGTATCAACGACATGTTATTGGATTGCTTAAACAGAAAATGATGTTGATTCCTGACTGTGCTGAAAATAAAGAATTACAAGATTTAATGCATTCTGCTGAACAGGTTTGAAAACATACTTTGCAATGTGGATTTGATTCATTAGAGGCCTCTTGCAGGGCTGCTGTTACTGGGTCTGTGCTCAGAAGGCATGCTTGGCTTAAGGAGCAATCTTTGCTTGATCATGTTAAAGCTAAACTGTTGGATGCTCCCTTAAATCAGGACCGCCTGTTTGGCAACAAGGCTGAGGAAGTTCTTAAAAAGATGGAAGATAAAGCTAAATCAGTGCAAACTGTTAAAGATTTCTTACAAGTTCAGCCTCCTAGATTTAGTATGCACTGGCCCTCTAAGAATTGGTCTTTTCCAGCCCCTTCCAGGTCTTCTCAAGCCAAACCCAGACACAACAGAAACCCCAGGTTTCAGTCCCAGGGGACACACAAGACTAAGCAGTGGGGGGTTTCCGCACCCAAATCTGGGAGTGCTAAGACTCCCCCCTATGGAAAACTGTCTCACTGACTTGCTTCTAAATCTTCCAAGAACTTCCCAACTGAATGCTCCTTTAGGCGGAAAGATTTGTCTGCAGGCCAAAGACTGAGAACTCATTACCCAGCACAAATGGGTTTTAAATATAGTGTCCCAAGGATACAGATTTCACTTCCACATGTTACCAACACCAAGCGGGTGGCCAGATCTATCCCCAAATCAGTGGGCAGAGGCCCAAAATCAAGTACTCTCTCTCTTAAGCATGGGGGCTATTCAGTTGGTACCAGAAGAGGAAAAGGGACAAGGTTTCTATTCAAGACTTTTCCTGGTACCCAGAAAAGACAATACTTGGCATCCTATCCTAGACCTGTGTAGCCTAAACACCTTTCTGGTGGTCCCAAAGTTCAAAATGCTGACTCTTCACCAGCTGCTTCCTATGCTAGGCAAAGATGCATGATTGGCAACACTAGACTTAAAGGAAGCATACCTGCACATCCCTATGAGGGAGTCTTGCAGAAGATACCTACACTTCAAAGCAGGCTACATGCACTATCAGTTTTCTGCACTACCCTTTGGCTTATCTACTGCGCCCAGGGTATTCACAAAGTGCCTGGCTCCAGTCATTGCATTTTGCAGGCAAAGAAATATTCAGATATACCCATACCTGGACGATTGTCTAATTCAGGCAGAAAGCCAGGACATCTGGCCTTTACTCAAAGGGTACTGACTTGTCTGGGTACACCATAAATGAAAAGAAATCACACCTGGTACCCTGTCAACAAATTATATTCCTGGGAACAAGCTTAAATACAACTTCCCAGATGGCTTTCCTCACGCCAGAGAAACGGATTCAATTGACAACCTCCTTCAAACAAGTGGCCACAAAAAAACAGTTATCTGCAAGGCAAATACTGCAAGCCTTGGGGTTCATGGCCTCCTGCATTCTTCTAATTCCATATGCAAGGCTGCATATGAGGAAAGTGCAATGGTATCTCAAAAGCCTATGGTGTCAACATTCACAAGATCTAGAAGCAATGATTCCTATCATACCTTGCCTACGGCTAGAGTTCCTTTGGTGGGCAGAGGCCTGCCACCAAAACAGGGGACTACCATTAACACTACCCCCTGCCACCCAAACCTTAACAGATGCATCAGACTATGCATGGGGGGCTCACATGGCAGGGAAGTGCATTCAGGGCAAATAGAACCCAAGTTAAATGCACCTGCACATAAATCAAGTGGAAATGTTAGCTGTACAGAATGCTCTGACAGCCTTCAAGGACCACATTCTTCCAGGACAACTAATGGTAAAGATGGACAACACCATTGTCATGTGGTACATAAACAAGCAGGGGGGCACATATTCTTACCTCCTCTGCAGACTAGCCATGGCATTATGGAACACAGCCTCGAGCTACGAAGTGAATCTACAAGCTCAGTTCCTGCCAGGAAAATTAAATACACTGACAGACGGACTAAGCAGAAACCTCATGGATCCACACGAGTGGAAACTGGAACCAAGGATTTTCAACATATTGACAAGCAAATGAGGGAGCCCAGATATAGACCTGTTTGAGTGGATGCTCTATGCTTCAGCTGGAAAAGCCTATTAGTTTATGCCTTTCCCCCTCTGCCTCTGCTCTCCAAGGTACTACTAAAGATCAAACAGGACAAGCCAAGGACAATTTTAATTGCACCAGACTGGCCACGACAACACTGGTACCCCCTCTTGTGCAGTTTGTTGCGCTTGGCCCCATGGCACCTGCCTCAGACTCCCCTCCCTGTTGTCTCAGCAGGAGAACCAGATTCTGCACCCTCAGCTGCAAACCCTGAACCTAGCAGCCTGGCTAATTACCTAATCTCTCCTTTACCATCCCTCCGTAAATCAGTGATGGATATCATTTTAGAGGCAAGGAGGCCTAGTACTAGAAAATCTTATGCTGCAAAATGGAAAAGATTTTATGCCTGGAACCTATCTCAAGGGATGAGCGCAGCAGTGCCTAATTTACCTCAGGTTCTACAATACTTGACTGAGATGCTTCATAAGGGCTTGTCCTTTTCCTCCATCAAAATTCATGCCTCAGCCATTTCAGCTCATTATAGCACAGAGCCCCCTTCTTTTCTCACCCACTGCTCAAGCAGTTCCTCAGACGGGCCAGAAATTTAAGGCCACCCAGGAGAGCTCCAACTCCATCCTGGGACCTTAACTTAGTCGTGGAGAAACTCACTCTTCCTCCTTACTGCTACTGCAGATTTAAAATTCCTTTCCTGGAAAACAGCTTTCCTTTTTAGCAATCACTTCTGCAAGAAGGGTATCTGAATTACAGGCCCTTATGGCACTGGAGCCTTTCCATCATCTTTCCTGCAGACAGAGTGTCCCTCAGAACCAATCCCTCCTTCATGCCCAAGGCAGTATCCAGTGTGGCTCTTAATTAGTCCATTCATTTGCCTACCTTCTTTTCTAACCCACAGAACAAAGGGGAATGGATACTGCATTCCTTAGATGTGCACAGACAACTTAGATTCTACTTGGACAGAACTAAACCTCAAAGGAAATCTGAACAACTGCTGGTGGCATTTGCTGCAGGGACACAGGGCAAAGCTAGTTCAAAGCAAACCATTTCAAAATGGATAGGCCACTGCATTCATTTCTGCTATAAGCACCATGAAAAACCTATCCCACAGGGCATCAGACTCCATTCAACCAGGGCTGCATCTACCTCTACAGCCTTTCTCATGAGCGTCCCTACAAGGGACATCCTAGAAGCTGCTACCTGGAGTTCTGTACATACTTTCACCAAGCATTATCATTTGCCAGTTTTCTCTAAATCTAGAGCTGGTTTTGCCACTGCAGTCTTGCAGGGCCTTATAGCTGGTACTAATTCTATTTAAATGCCTCCTCTCAACCTTAGCTTTTGGAATCTACCCAAATGTAATGACTGCAACAGTGAAACATGAAGAACATAGTACAGTTGTGTACACTTACCATAAATGTAGATGTTCGAGTGTATTCACTGTTGCAGTCCTGGTTACCCTCCCTCCAGCCCCTTTTCTTCATTTGGCTATACCTCTGTTCTCACTTACTATGCTCAAAAAGCTTTTTGGTCTATTTGCTTTTTTGTTGGCGGTATATCCTTGTATTTATAGATTTAATTGCTTCCCATTAGGGGGGCACCTGACATCTTGGGCAAGAAAAACTGATATAATGGCGTCGGCTGCATGTTTTATACCCCTGACGACCTGACATCATGGAAGAAGGGACAGCAACTGACGCAGGACCCAAGCTTTGTTAATCAGGACAACTGGGGGCTACTGCAAGCAGATAACCCAAATGTAATGACTGCAACAGTGAATACACTCGAACATCTACATTTATGGTAAGTGTACACAACTGCACTTTTCCTGACTACATGTCTGAGCACACTTAAAGTCCAGAGCCATGAGCCAATAGAGGAGCCCTCTTTTGCCTCCTCTCAGAGATTTTAAAAAGTAATGCAGATGTCATCCCATTGTAACATAAACATCATCTTGGTTGCTCAGAGGGCTCTGGCACACCTCTATACATGTATGTATGAGTCTAGTAGAGTTCCGTTAACTGACCAAGACCCTGGCCATTTTAACAGAAAAAATAATGTGCATACAAGGGCCATCCCACTCCAAGACTGCTCAAGAGGACCGGTAAGCTCACTTTTGCCAAGCTTTTATATTAAGAAATTTCAGGATCATCTATTTTTTTGGCAGAAGGCGTTTATCTGTTCTCTGATATGGGAAGCACTGCAGGAAGCTCAGAGTGGTGGTTTACTGGTTAGAGAGAATAGGAGTCAGTTTGCAAACCCTTTTCTCTACTATAAATTAGGCAAGTTTGCAAAGCTGTTTCTTCACTTACAGAGAACTCTGTGAAAATCTTCCAGTGTTTCAACTGCATCCACTTCCATCCCAACTAAGATGAGAATATTTTCTTGATTTCTTGCACTTGTATACAATGATCACCACTGTTTTTGAGCATTTTAACGCATTTATGTAATTTTGTGGCAGAAATAGTACTGTCTCTTTTTGTTGGGTTTTCTAGTTCTGTGTGCCTCCAAATTTCCTTGCAAAAGGGTGAATTATTCAGGGGCTTAGTTGTTTGGTGGTAGTTTGTTGATTAACTAGCACGTGAGAGCTGCTTTTGCTGAGCTTTTACATTAAAAAATTCCAAGATCATCTATCTTGTGGCTGAAGGTGTTTACCCAATCTCTCTGAGTTGGGAAGGGCTACAGGAAGTTCTAAGTTGGGTTGTTTATTGGTTAGAGTGCTTAGGAGTCAGTTTTCAAGTTTTTGCACTACTGTAAATTAAGCAAGTTGACGTGGAGCTGCCCACTGGGCAGCAGCAGGTAGCAGATGCCAAGACAGTAAAATTTCCCTATAAAGTTAGGATTAGATCCGGAACCTGTTAAATAGTGTGACATTGTGTGGAATTAAGCTTAGAGCAGCTAGCTAGCCTATCAGATAGTAATACCATATCCTAGCTTTATATAACATCTTGCCCTTAACCACAGAAACTAGTTTGTATATCTAATAGCACTATCATATCGTAGTACTTTATAATATTTTGCCATTAACCCCAAGAGAACCTTGTTAAAACCCAATCCTTAATCCTAAACAGCCTACCCTAATACAGGACCAGATAGCATGGATATGGAATTTCCAAATGTGTCTCTGGTCAGATTGGTAGATTTGGCCACCCTAAGGGATTGTAGCAGTGGCATATGTTCTCAGACAGCCAGTTAATCATTAAAGAAAAAGTATGCGAGAGATGTAAATACACAGCTTCCTTGGAGACAAAAAAATCTTGCATACAAGTTTATTCTCCTAATTAGCCTTAGGGTGCTGTTTGGTCCTGGCGGTGGAGTAAATAGCGTTTTTAGCTGCTCAACCTGGTTTCCCAGTATTAAGGAGAACTTGCCTGCGTGCTGAAAACAACTATTCTCCTCAACACACTGCGGTTTCCCCTAACTAAGGAACTGAACCTTTCCTCCCCTCTGCTACAGTCCCCAAGGGAATTTAATTATAAGTAAACTGCTCAATCTGGTTTCCCAGTATTAAGGAGAACTTGCCCTGCATGCTGAAAACAACTATTCTCCTCAACACACTGCGGTTTCCCCTAACTAAGTAACTGAACCTTTCCTCCCCTCTGCTACAGTCCCCAAGGGAATTTAATTATAAGTAAACTGCTCAACCTGGTTTCCCAGTATTAAGGAGAACTTGCCCTGCATGCTGAAAACAACTATTCTCCTCAACACATTGCGGTTTCCCCTAACTAAGGAACTGAACCTTTCTTCCCCTCTGCTACAGTCCCCAAGGGAATTTAATTATAAGTAAACTGCTCAACCTGGTTTCCCAGTATTAAGGAGAACTTGCCCTGCGTGCTGAAAACAACTATTCTCCTCAACACACTGTGGTTTCCCCTAACTAAGGAACTGAACCTTTCCTCCCCTCTGATACAGTCCCCAAGGGAATTTAATTATAAGTAAACTGCTCAACCTGGTTTCCCAGTATTAAGGAGAACTTGCCCTGCGTGCTGAAAACAACTATTCTCCTCAACACACTGCGGTTTCCCCTAACTAAGGAACTGAACCTTTCCTCCCCTCTGCTACAGTCCCCAAGGGAACTTAATTATAAGTAAAGTACGTACTTTAAACCAAAGTCTTAAGACAATTAGTGTGAGATATCCTAGGTTGTAAGTTTACTTTCACCAGCCAGGACAGCCGGCAGCCTTTACTATCTGCTTCCATACCTGTCACCCCTTCCCCCTTCTTAGACTACAATTATTTTTACTGTTCTTCCTCTTCAATCCTCTATAGCATACTTACTGCCCTGCACTCTTTTCTCAGTATATATTACCTCTGCTATACAGCTTTTGTCCACTAGAGGGCAATAGTTTCCTTTAGACAACCATTCTGACTCCAATTTTAAGTAATTTACAGACTCTTGGATTCTAATATTCTGGAAGAGCTAATACTCCCACTCTATTCTTTCTTTCTTCTAATATTCTTCACTGCCAACCCTCTCTGCATATTCTATTATCAAGGCATTGTGTCACCTTACCCTCTGCTGCTTTACTTACCTTTGCTTACTGCTCCTCTGATTGTTTTCCTAGGGTGAACTCCTCTGTGGCTCTGACCCTGTTAATATAGCTCTCTATCTTCTGTCTTCCCATCTACTCCCTTTAACATCCATCTGGTTAGAATACTTTGCTCCTTTCCCTGTCTGTATTTCCTATATGCTCATATCCTTAGCACATCAGGAATGAACTATTCACTATGTTAGCATAGGACCCACCCCCTCCATTTCCTCCCTAGGGTTTTGCTCTGGATAAATCTGGTCATTACCTGTAGCTATGCTTACTCTTCTTGCCCTCCCCCCTCTATGACATCACTTACCTTATAAATATACCTTCTCCCTCAGGACGCCATCTTTATTCTCCTAATTAGCCTTAGGGTGCTGTTCGGTCCTGGCGGTGGAGTAAATAGGGTTTTTAGGTAAGCTTTCTTTTTGTCCTATTCAGAATTGTTAAACCATGCTGATGATATCCTAGTAAAGTACTAATTGCGTGCAGGACAGGTTTGTAAATAACTGTGTTGAGAACCTGAGTAGCATGTACTATCCCCAGCTGTTTTGGCGTGCTTCTGCACATGGAGTTCAGGTGTGAACAAAGTCACGGTTAGAATACTCTACAGCTCTGCTTATATGCTAAATGGATTATCTTAACATGCAACCTAAATGATAGCGTGTTTACTGTGTAGCCTTTATGTAGCCTTTTAGTTGATCTGGTAGAGTAGTTTTCAGGAACTTTGTAGCACGGATAGACTGTATGCTTTTGTGGCATGCTAACTACGCCATCAACTAATAGCGTTTAAGTGTTGCTTTGGACCTTTTACGACTACTATAGTCACTACATAGAGCTATAGACTCTGTTTTTGGACAATGTATGATTTATAGGAACTAACCTCTTGTCGAATACTAAAACTATAAACCGCTCTTGTTACATAATATATTTATATATTAGACTGGAATCATGGCGTTCTTTATGCTAACAACGCTAATGACTACAAGCATTCTAGTGTTGTTTCAGACCTATAAAGACAGCTAAGGTTGCTGTATAGAGTTTATGTTTCTGCTTTTCACCATCGTATGGATGTGCAGAGCTATTGTTTACCACTGTATAGTTATATAGAGTAGTATTTCCTGTTGCATACTATTACTATACATACGACAGAAATCACAGCATCCTCTGCCCAAGCACCTTATACTGACTAGCCTAATTAACAATAATGTGTGCAAATAAGGAGGACTAATTAGAAGCCTACCTTTCTAAAACAAAAATATCTATCTATCTATACAAATAACAAATGCAAACATGATAGAGAGTTATAAGACGAGTTGAACCTTATTGTTTCAGAGATATGCTGTTTTAACAAGTGTCTTGCTGAATGTAATCTTTGACTGAGTCATAGAAGAGTTTAACCTTTATTGCTCCTGAACTATATTGCTTTTATAAGTGTCTTGCTTGAATATTATCACTGATAGAGACATTGTAATATGTGCAGTCAAGACTGTTTTACTATGCAAGTTAATTTCTGTTCTATGCTCAAGTTACTACTTAATAAGCCTGAGTAACTGTCTATTTTTTATCTCTCTGTGTGTCTTACCACTGTCTCTCTTTTCCCTTTATATTCCCAGCTGCTCAACCTGGTTTCCCAGTATTAGGGAGAACGTGTCCGGCGTTCTGAAAACAACTATTCTCCTCAACACACTGGTTTCCTAACTAAGGAACTGAACCTTTCCTCCCTCTGCTACAGTCCCGAGGGAATTTAATTATAAGTAAAGTACGTACTTTAAACCAAAGTCTTAAGACAATTAGTGTGAGATATCCTAGGTTGTAAGTTTACTTTCACCAGCCAGGACAGCCGGCAGCCTTTACTATCTGCTCCCATACCTGTCACCCTTCCCCTTCTTAGACTACAAGTATTTTACTGTTCTTCCTCTTCAATCCTCTATAGCATACTTACTGCCCTGCACTCTTTTCTCAGTATATATTGCCTCTGCTATACAGCTTTTGTCCACTAGAGGGCAATAGTTTCCTTTAGACCATCATTCTGACTCCAATTTTAAGTAACTTACAGGCTCTTGGATTCTAATATTCTGGAAGAGCTAATACTCCCACTCTATTCTTTCTTTCTTCTAATATTCTTCACTGCCAACCCTCTCTGCATATTCTATTATCAAGGCATTGTGTCACCTTACCCTCTGCTGCTTTACTTACCTTTGCTTACTGCTCCTCTGATTGTTTTCCTAGGGTGAACTCCTCTGTGGCTCATCCGCTCCGTTGCCTCAAGGGCTCACTCCACTTCCCTACCCTGCCCCAAATGCCACCCCCCCCCAGTCGTCCTAAACTTATACCCTAACTGCCACACCCCTATGCATTAGGACCAACCTCTAACTCCCTCCCTTAAAGTGCTATTACCTCTATTATATTCTCAGTTTGACCCTATCTCCTGCGCTTAAAGAAGCAGCACTCATTTACTTTTATCGATTACCCTACCACCCTATCCACAAATATCCCTACATTTAACCACCTTAACCTAAACAAATGGCTCAAGGATCCTGTAAACCCTTACCTTTATTACTACTCCTAATTATACTTATCATTCCCTATCTACTTACTCTCTACGAACACCATAGATTCCTAGGACTGCATACCTACATCACACACACCTCTGTCCTTACCCCCAGCTCCACTCATAGTGTTAGCAACCTGCCCAGCTGACCTAAATACTGAGCAGCCATATTTCATAGACTCCATCACATCTCTCAATGTAAGCCACTAGCTAGAAAAAATAAGAACCTAATTTTTAAACTTCTACAACTCATCCTAAAAGTTCAGGTCCACTCCCTGTTAGATGGTGATATACTCCCTAACCCAGGTCCTACCACTATCACAGCTACACAGCCTGATACACCAACAAATTCAATCACACAGACACTTACCAAGCCCCCCAACTCTCTCCTGATAGCTCATCTTAATATTCGTAGCATCAATAACAAAATAGCTCACCTGCATGCCCTTATTGATGTTTATTCCTTTGACATCCTCTGTCTGTCTGAAACATGGCTTAATCCATCAATACAAGACAGTGCAGTTCTACCCCCTGGCTATAATATCATAAGACGTGACCGTAACACTAAAGAAGGAGGAGGCGTAGCCATACTTTATAAGAATGGATTACAAGTTACCTTGCTAGACTCCAAACCTCCACTTTGCAACAATGCAGAAATTCTTCTAACTAAGGTTCAGCTTAACAAAAGCAAAACCATATATCTATCATGTGTCTATCTTCCCCCAGGCAATAACATCAACACATTAGAGGCTATCCTCAGCTGGCTCTCAAGTAACTACCCCCAAGAAACCATTATACTTGGAGATTTTAACATTAACTGGAACTCCTGTATATCTGAGCAGCCTTCTACTCATATCAACTTATATGGTTTTACCCAAACTATAACATCCCCAACCCGCACCAATAAAACTAACAACAAAACTAGTACCCTTGACTGGATACTCACTAATACCCCCCAACTAAACTATAAAACAGGCACCCTCCCTGAGGACATAAGTGATCACTTGCTTACATATTTAATCAGAACAAAAACTGTCATCCTAAACTCTGCCATCTGTAGAACTATTCGCACTACCAAAAATTTTAACCCTGCTCACTTTCAAGCTGAACTAGTCACCTGTGACTGGTCACCCCTGAAATACCTCCCAATAGATAATGCCGTGAAATACTTTAACTCTAAATTTCTAACCATTTTAGACAGCTATGCCCCATTACGCAAAGTTAGAATTAGAACCAAACCGACACCATGGCTCACCAAAATGACCAAACAAAAAATCCTCCAAAGAAATAAACAATGGGCCAAATGGCACTGAACAAAAAGCTCCTCAGACCACCTGCAATTCAGACAGCTAAGAAATGAAACAAAAAAAGCCATATTAGCCGACAAAAAGAAACTACTACTACCAACTACAACAAACCAACCAAAATAATCCCCAAAAATTCTGGCGAGGTATCAATAACCTCCTACACCTTGGATGCTCAAGTACTCCCTCTCCCTCTGGCTCTGATCACAACAATCCCATCTAAATAGCTGATTCATTTAATACTTTTTTCACTGAAACCATACAATCCCTAGCCAACCAGCTATCCCCTAGCATCTCAGGCTCTGCCACAACCTTTACCAATAATTCTCATCAATTTCATTTTCAGCCAGTGCCCACTTCACTTATCTGTAACCTCATACAGAAACTCAAACCCACTACTCTCTCTGCTGATAAATTACCTGCAGAATACCTGCAAAAAGCTGCTAAAGTCATAGCCTACCCCATATCCATCCTCATTAACAGAACTATTTCTGAAGGATCTATTCCCCTAATCTGGAAAGTCTCTCACATAATTCCCCTGCATAAGGGCGGTAACTCCAAAGAGTTGTCCAATTATAGGCCCATAGCTATTCTATCTCCTTTGGCAAAAATAATGGAGAAATGTATACACATACAACTGTTAACCTACCTACTCGATCACAATTTATTAGCACCCTGTCAACATGGCTTTAGACCATTTCATAGCACCACCTCTGCTCTCTTATCCTTCACTAACCATATTAACAGCAATCGTAATATTGATACTCTATCCTCAGCTGTTTTCATTGACCTGTCCAAAGCATTTGACATGGTGAATCACCACCTCTTTATAGACACACTCAAAAACCTGTCATTGGACAACCATACTATACAGTGGTTCCAATCATACCTACATAACAGGCAACAGGCTGTACTATGGGAAAATACTTTATCTTCCCACATCCCAGTCACTCTAGGGGTCCCGCAAGGATCTATATTAGGCCCATTACTCTTCTCCATCTTTACAAATGACCTTCATTCTGTAATTCCTCAAGCTGACTGTATCCAATACGCTGACGACTCCACACTCATATGCTGCTGCTTCTCAATCAGAACTTCAGTCACTAACCCAAATGACCTTTAGTACAGTTGAAAACTGGCTCCTACAAAGACGTCTTATCCTTAACCCCAAAAACAAAATGCTACTATTTACCCCCACCCGCAGAACCTCCCCACTTAACTTTACTATTACTTCAAATGATGGAACTATAATATCTCCTGAACCAACCACCAAACTACTCGGGGTACTAATAGATAACAACTTGTCCTTTGAACCTCACATTAATAACACCATAAAAATAGTAAACAAGGAACTAGGTTCCCTCTATAGAATAAAACCCTTTTTTACACCTCCAGCCAGGGTTACTATTGCTCGTACCCACCTCATCTCTACTTTGCTCTATGCCTCCCCTATCTATACCAAAATATGTAGAAGTAATCTCAGTAAACTTACATCCTCCTACAACAATATTGCCAGATTTGCAGCTGGGTCCTCCTATAGAACTCATCACTGTATCAATCTGAATCAGTTAGGATGGTTAGAGCTGCCAAATTTAATACTTTTCAATTAATTAATAGTAGCCCATAAGATCCTGTATTTACCTCAAAATACACCCATACTTAACATCCCTAGTCATCCCCTATAATAACCTCAAGACCTTATGCTCAGCTAATAAACTACTTGTACAAATATCAAAATCCAACAACTTAGCTGGTGACACCTTGTTCTCCAATACAGTAGGTAAAGCCTGGAACATCCTCCCAAGCCAGCTAACCTCAATATCCTCTGTCAGCTTATTTAAAAGCAAGCTTAACCCCTACCTCAAATCACACTGGCTATGCCGCTGTGTTAACCCAGACTAAGTACCTAACTATTAACTAGACTCCCACAATTCCTAGCCTATCATGATCTTGTGTTGTCTCACTAAATTTTAGTGAGCTTAACCTTCCTTAGGATTTTTTCTCATGTAAATAAGTATATACTGTGGAATGATCAAACACCTTCATATAGTATCACAACCTATGTGTTAAATAACACTAGAAATCCATCCTTGTTTGCTGTTCTTCTATACTCTATCTATTGATCTCTAGTGTTTTTCTTTCTTAGGTTTTGTGAGACCTTAGTATCTCTTATCATAAATTACTAGGTGTATCTAATTTTGTAATATGTTATAAAGATTTGTACTACACCATTTCTAATACAAATGTATTAGTCTTATTCATCTATTCTTAGATACATTTTTCCTTTTCCTACTGAAATATAAAATATATAATCTTAGGCTTGTACTATAATTGTTAAAACTTATGTACCAAATTATACTGTTATTGTCTTTGTCTTGACCTTTTATGTTGTTGTAATTTGTGGAGATTTTCTCCCCGGGCCTCCACTGAAAATGGACATATATCCAGCTGGACTAGCCCGGTCAACAAATGTAAAATAAAATAAAAATAAAATTGTCAGGAACACCCTCATTGCATCTCACACACACACACACACACACACACACACACACACACACACACACACACACACACACACACACACACACACACACACACACACACACACACACACACGAGCAACCTTAACTCATTACAGCTGAGTGTGCCTGCAGGTATTTCTGCAGTTACCTCCTACTGACACCTCTAGATGTCAAATATTGTCTATTCATATTTTCATTAATAATTTAAAAACCATGCTAAATACAAGGTATCAGAATATTTTACCTTGAAACATACATGATGGCAAATACAATTGTATTGATATTTGGCCTCTGTCAATGACTATTTGTTAGAACTGTAAGGTGATAACCTCATTTTTTAAAGGATGAAGCCATACCCACTAGGAGTTAAAGGTACACACTCAAAAGAGCTGCACTGGAGAGAATGAGTTAAGGTGCTACTGCCCAATGTTCCTAGCTTAAACAAAAAAAAAAAACTCCACACCCTTCAAGCCCTCCTCACTCTGGAGAGTGTAGACATCTGTGCCATGACCGAGACTTGGTTTAAAGCCATAGACAGTGCTCCAAAAGTGCAAGGTTACAGTGCCTTCTGCACATTTAGACCAACAACAGCTCAGACTGGAGCTAAAGGTGGAGGCGCCATGATCTACGTTAGCAACAAACATACCTCCAGTTTGGTTAAACAGGATGATAATGTGAAGCTTATCCATGTGCAAGTCACCATAGATAAGGTCTCTCACCATATCATAGCTAACTACAAGTTGCAATCTATGCTCCTGGAGTCTCACAACTGTTACCTTAAACCTATTAGAGGCACTCACCATCCAACCGAACTCCGTATTCATGCGTGACTTTAACTATGCCTCTATACACTGGGAAACGTGCATTGCCTCTAACTCTCATGCATAATGCTTCCTGGACTTTATTAACTCAAGCACCCTGGAAAAGATAGTACACTCTCCAGCCACAGAATCAAACATTTGAGATATGGTGCTCACCAACATGGGAGAGCATTGCACCCCCCCCCCCCGTGTCACATCCTCACCAGTGAGTTCGGATCTCAAATCTCTCTCATTTGAAGTAAAAAGCAACCTAGAAAATCCGGTTAAACCAGTAATAGTTATGAACTATTCAAAGGCAAACTACATTCTATTAAGTGACAGTTTATCAAAATTCAAGCCCCCCCCCCAGCCCAGAGACCACAGCTACCTATGCAGTTAATCAGAGTCCTTAAATAAACATGCAAATGGCTGCATAGAGGCCACCTTACCTACTAGAAATAAACCCAAAACAAACAGTAAAAACAAACCTCACTAGTGGAATCCTCACCTTAACAGGGTATATAACAAAAGAAGAAAAGCCATGTCCAAAATCAGGAGGAGAAACTCCCTTAAAGACAAGTGCTCTCTTTATACAAATAAACAAGAAATTAAGAGACCTGGTTAAGTCCAACAAGGCCAGCTGTGAGATCAGGATAACCTCACAGGCTAAGGACAATAAGAATGCCTTATTCAGCTAAGTCCGGAATCTTAAAGGTAACTTACAGCAGAGTACTGAACTAGTGGTGAATGGTACCACCTTCACAGATCAGGGTGGCTTAGCAAAGCTACTGGCTGATGAATTCGGCTCAGACTTCTCCTCCCACCCCACCCCCCAGCTCCACTGGGTGACATCCTCTCAGACATACTCCCCCTTGCTATCAGCACTCACTAAAGTCAAAACCATAATCTTAATGGGTCCCGGCGACATCCCTGGTTGCCTTCTGAATGGTCTAAAACATGACCTGTCAGAACCACCTGAGGCACTCTTCAGCTACAGCCTTGAAACAGGCTACATTCCAGGTGAATGTAGAACTGCAAACTTCATTCCCCTTCTCAAGGTTGGACCAGCATCTGACATAGGAAACTACAGACCCATCTGTCTAAGAAGCCTTATATGAAAAGCCATGGAATGCGTTATCATGGAAATGATAAACAAGGACAATGGTAACCTACAGACTCTGGACCCATCCTAATTTAGCCTTGTTTAGGGAGGGTTATGTCTACTTAACCTGGTAGACTTCTTTGGGGGTGGTCACCAAGGCAGTGGACAAGGGTAATACAGTGCATACTGCAGATCTTGACCTGGCTAAGGCATTTAATACGATACCCCACTCAGGCATTGTTGATGAGCTCTCTGAGCAAAATAGACTGTACCAGAAACACTAGATCCAGGGATCTGAACTTTGCTTATGGCATAAACAGAACATGCTGGAGAGAGACGTGCGTGTCCTGAAGGATCCCAGCACTATGCTCCCCTTCCATGTAAAGCAGAGTTCATCCCCGACCCTATTCAAATGAAACCTTGACAATTTGTATGGGAAATAATAGTTACCCCAGTCTGGCCCCCATATCCTCTATGGACAGAGACCATCAATAAGAAAAGTAATACCCTAATACCCTAACACCCCCCAAAGCCTTAACTCCCTACTGCCATGCGTCCGTGATACTCGGGACCCAAATGGTTAGGGTGTGGGTGTGTGGCTAGGCTTGTAAGGGCCCTAGTTGTCATTAGCCTAGTGACCTGTGAACCTGTGAACTCTCCTGTGTGCCTTGTCTCACTCAAGCCTAAAACATTTTTTGTACAGGTCTCATCCACACCCATAGCTTCTTATGGCATTCAGACCTTTTTAGGATCTAGTTTATTTAATGATGCAGTCTACCAGCTAATGATGGGCAGTATTTGAAAGTGCAAGGAGTTAACAGAATGTCACTAAGAATGTTGATCTAGGATGTGCTGCACTAGAGAAATTAATCACTATTTGTCACTTATTTATATTTATTTTTTATTTTTAAACACCTTTATTAAATTATCACTTGTGACAATAGGCACATTTATATTTATTTAAAAGTAATGAGACTGTATTATCAAGTTAAAATTAACAAAATGTATGCTTCATATATTGCTATACATCATATAACCTAAGTAACATTACATAAATTATTCAATTCTTGCCCCTTTTTTTTAAAAAAGAAACATTTTTATTAAACCATCACTTATGACATATGCAGTCATACATTTATGTAAATGAAAACAAACCACACTGAAATAATCCTAATTGCGAGCATTTTACATCACATACCATACTGACACACTTCCAGTTGCAAACATTATACATCACTTATAATGTACCAAATCATTTTCATTCAAACATTACATAGCTCATTTAAATCCTGTCCTCTGATAAACCTTGTTCTTCTCCTGTATGTATTGTTCCCAAAATTCCCATTTTTTTCCTGTGTAGTTTGCTCCTACCTTTTTCTAAAGATTTTAATTCCAGTTGTTTTATCTCAGTTACTGTATTCACTACTTCTAATATAGTTGGTTTAGATTTTTATTTCCATTTTCTAGTAATTGCATCTGATGTCAGTTATCATTCTATCCTCAAACCTGTGGGTCCGGATCTGATCCTCCTATCTGACTCTGCAGTAGCTCATGGCAACCAAAAAGCTCTCGAGCTCTTCCCTTACCCATAATGCACCCTTCTAAGTCATCTCAGACCTTGTTTGCCACTTTGTGGAGATGTGGTTTCTTTAATTGCTCTCGGGCAGCTAAGTGAATTTTCAACTTACTTCTATAGTTTAAATACCTTTCTCCCGTTTAACTTTTTGTACAAAAGTACCTTAAGATACTATCAATAGTATCTTCCTTTCTTCTACAATTTCTGTTGTAACCTTCTTTACCATTGTTGGTATTTTTTCTCTTTACTCCCTGCATTTTTCTCCTTTATAAAAAAAAAAAAAAATTCTATATATTTCGTAGAGAATAGAATATTACTTTTCTCTTCTTGTATTTTTTGTCTGTAATAAAGGCTGATGAAGATAAACCAGCTCGCTTTAAAAAGTGTGAGAAATGCGGTCACAAAATTCCTTTTAGTGACTCACATACTTTATGTGTGTGTGTATTGCCTTGGTCCCCTTCACCTTCAGGAGGACTGCGCTATCATGTGTTCAACCACAGAACTTTGGTTGAACGCAAAAATAAGCTTATATCGAAAGGTCTTTTGCCTTCCTACTTTGGTGATGCACTTTCTGGAGCTACACTAAAAGAAAAAGTAAAAGGAAGAGAAAAGTCTAGACAGCCTAGTCCTGCTTTTTCGTCATCCTCCAGAGTTTCGGACAAGGGAAGAAAAAGATCTTTTTTGGAGCCAACTACTCCCTCGGATCCATCTACAAAAAAGATCAAGACATTGGATCCAATAACTTCACTTGATCTGAAGGCAAAAACACCCGAATCTGTAGATCTATTTCTGATCTGACCCAGCCAAGCAAGAAGGATGTTTTGGATCAGAAGTAGCTTCCTAGGACTTAGTATTCACCCTCCTTTGACTCAATTCCTTTTAGAGTTCTATCTCCCTTCTTGGAGAGACCTAAATTTCCATCAGTTATGTGGACTCTCTCTTCCAGGAGTCTCACTGAAGAAGATTGGAGAGACTAGTGAAGAAGATTCTCTGGGTACAGGGTGCGTCAGGAACTCCCGCCCTTACAGGTCAGGAATTCAATGCGTCAACTACTCCTCCACTTTGTCCTTCTCCTGACGTTCTTCTACGCATTAGAGCCATCGGATCCAATCCATCCAGCATTGTCTGTGTCAGATCTGAGGATTTCCTTTTCCTTGGATCCAATGTTTGCTCTGAGTTCTTCGGCCCAGTCGGAGCTGGAGATCTCTCAGAGATGAAGTGGCCTTGTCTGCTCTGAGGTGACAGATTCAGCCCCAAGATTTTCAGAGCCATTTCTATGCCTTGGAGTCTCGGCTCGGACCAGCTCAGCTCCGGCTTCGACCTTGGGGACATTGCCTTCCGAGCAGGAGTGATCTACGACTGACAGGCATGCCCTCTCGAATCAGGGACCCTTTCCTTCTTGGCAACAGCCTTTCAAGCTCTGGAGAGAGCCATGTTTACCCCCTTGGATCCATAACCTTCACCTTTGACAACTCTGTGCATGGCTTCTCACTTGGATCTCCCTTAGGGACAGCGGGCACCAAAACTTTGAATTTCCCAACAGGGTTCCCCCACCTTTTCTAATACCTCTCTGAATCATCCTACAGAGGTGGTCCCCAAGAAGAGGATTTGTAAGAGGAAACACCTGGACTCCACTAAGGAGTCCATCACAGAAGACATGGACTTTGATGGGGGTGAAGGATCCCCAAGGTCACCTCCTGATGTCGTCTCTTTTGGAGACATCTTAGAATTCCTAAAACAGAGAGGTGGCTGGAAATCCATCAGTTCTTCATTTGAGGTCTGTGTATCTGGTGGCATTTGGTGCCTGTCCATCTACCTCCTGGGTGAACCCGCCCACCGATGATCTCATTAAGTTGATCTCTCGATGGGCATTGAACACTCCAGACACCATTGAACCTATTCCTTGGAGAGCAGACTAATTTATTACAATCCCAGAAGACAAACAATTCTGGACAAAAGGTGTACCAGTAGATGCCATGGTTTTGGAGGCTGCCACCAAGAAAGAACTTACCAAGGAAAGTTTTTCTGTCCATCCTCCTAACCAGAAGCCCAGGACTATGGATAGATTTATGAAGCCTGTTTATGCATCAGCGACCTTGGTTCTAAAGTTCCTGAATTATCTTTCACATTTTAAGAGCTTGCAAAGGGATTTGATCAATAAGCTATCAAATACCCTTTCAGAAGCCATGTCTGAAGAAGTACAAGACTCAGTTGTTTCTCAGCTGTCCACCCTACAATCCAAGTTTAACTCCTCAATGAGGCATTATTTCTCATGTAGCTGAAAGAACGAGTAGAGTAGTGAGTTCAGGCACATCCATAAGGAGACATACCTAGATGCACTTACATGACTTTGTGGACCATTTCAAGTCTTCATTCTTTAATGCTCCCTTTGACAGCTCTTGTCTGTTAAGCCCTAAAGTTAAGATACCTTGTCCAGGTGTGAGAAGAATGGGAATACCCTGTTTGCCATGGGCATATGTTTTTCCACTCATCAAATACCTTACTCCAGGAATCAGAGAAGTAGTGGAAAGATGTGGTTCAAGAAATCTCAGGAGTCTTTTCAGAACACACGTGGAAGTAGTCCCCCTAGAGGCAGGGGGGGACTCTAACCGAATACACCACTTTTGTGGTAGAGGAGGTACGCAAAATCATGGGTCCAGACATAATTTCTTTAGTAGAACCTTCCAACACTCCTGAAAGAAGACCCAGCTGCCTTGCTCTGGAGGCCATCTGGAATTGACTGTCCCTGCACCAAAGAGCCTGGCTAGAAATAACATCTGATACATAGATGCAGAGGATCATTTCAAGAGGATACTTTATACCTTTTTCTCTTCCTCCTCCACAAAACATAAAAATCCCTGATGTGTTCCACCCAGTCAGAGGGATCAGGCAGCCATTCAAGTTCAAAGGCTGCTAGAAAAAGTCATCCAAGAGGTCCCCGCAGACCAGAGAGAATCCAGAACTTACTCAAGGTTCTTTTTAGCACCAAAAAAAACAGGGAACTGGAAAACGATTTTGGATCTATTGAACAAATCAGTTTGATGCAGCAAGTTCCAGATGGTCATGGTTTAGTCCGTTCTTCCCTTCTTGTAAAAGGATGATTGGATGTGCTGTATAGACCTTTAGGATGTGTACTGCCACATAAAGATGGACAAGTGACCCAGAAGGTACTTGCACTTCCAGCTAGGAGCCAGTCATTACCAGTTCAAAGCACTACCCTTTGGTCTCACCACAGCCCCCAGAGTTTTTACCAAATGCATAGCAGTGGTAGCAGCTCATCTCAGACTGCAAGGATTCTGGGTGTTTCCATATTTGGGCGATTGGCTCATATCCGCCCTGACCAAGCATCTACTACTAAAAGCAAGAGACAATGTTATCCAGATTTGTTCCAGTCTGGGAATAACTGTAAATTATGAGAAATCATTGCTAGAACACCCAAGTGTTTAGAATTCGTAGAGGCAAATCCAAACACAAGTGAAACAATAGCTTCCCTTCCACCTGTGAGAGGAAAAACCGTCAGCAATACAAAGGTTTCTGCACATCTGGTTCTTCAAGCTCTAGGATCGGTGGTGGCAGCAGTAACCGTTGTTCCATTGGTGAGGTTTCACATGAGAATTTTGCATTAGCTTCTTGAAGCACAGTGGTCAGTTCTCCACCAACCAATGTTGGCCCAGATAAAAACCAACATTTGCAAAAGAGACTTATGGTGGATTCAATCTGATAAAGTTCTACAAGGCCGCCTGTTCATTTCCCCACAGCCAGTGGCCACAGTGACTATAGACACTTCCCATCTAGGGTGTGGGGGGGCATTTTCTGTGGAATACAGTTCAAGGCACTTGGTTCCCCGAAGAGGCCAACTTGCATATCAGTGTTCTAGAGATGAGAGAAGTGCTACTAGCATTGCAGGCTTTCCAGAATGCTCTCCCGTTGGGGACGGTTGCAGTTCAAACAGACGGCATTTCAGTAGTCTGTGTCGAGAAGGGCTAAGAGTGTGGCAATGGCCAATCTCATCCAACTGCTTCCTCATAGCAACGCACATTCTGGGGAAGTCCAATGTGATAGCAGACAAATTGAGCAGATGCATTCTGATGCCTCATGAATGGTCCCCTCAATCAGTTAGCTGCGAAAGGATATTCTGCAAATGGGACTAGTCTTGCTGCAATCTTTTCACCTGTCCCCTAAACAACAAGTGCAGCAGCTACTTTGCCCTGATCCCCTCCCCAGGAGAATCCCAGACTGATGCTGTTCTTTGTGATTGGCCCTGGTCTCCTGTATTCCTTTCCTCCAAACCCGTTGATTCCCAAATTTCTACAGAAGTCGAGCAGGTTGAAGAGTAGAGTAATCCTCAATGCACCGCACTGGCCTCTACAGATTTTTTTTCCCTTCCTCTGGCCTCATTTCCTGACACAGCCATGGATTATGGATCTAACTCCAGACCTCCTGCCTCATCTGACAGGTATGATTCACCCAGACATTCCAAACTTCAAGCCAACTGCCTGGCTTCTCCTATTTCAGTAATAAAGAGACAGCATGTGCTCTCTCCTCCAGTCCTTGGCATTCTTTTGTCCTCTCATAAGCCATCTACTAGTAAACTATACTCTAATAAATGGAAGAGATTTGTTTTTTGTGCACAACGACTCCGACCCATTCTAAGCTGCGATTCATAGGATACTTGAGTTCTTAGCCCAATTATTTAACAAAGAAGCAGCTTCTATAATAATCTCTCCAGTTTTCACATTGGACTTCATGTATCTACTGTGGCTTCACAGAAACTTTGTAAAGCCTTTCTAAAATGAACTCTGTTGCTTAAACCTCATTATAAAGACCCTACTCCTCCTTGGGAGCTGACTTTGGAGCTGCAAGAAATTATAAGATCCCCCTTTGAACCTGCAGCTGCATGTGATCTAAAGTTTTTTCTTAGAAAACTGTGTTTTTGGTAGCAGTAACATCTGCAAGAAGAATTTCAGAGATTCAAGCGTTGTCATCTCAACCACCATATTTGATCTTTCATAAAGACGGTTTCATTATGTATTCATCCATCCTTTTTGCAACCAATCCATTAATCTTCCAGTGTTCTGTTCTTCCCAAGATTTTCAAATAAAGGTGAATACCTGCTACACTTACTAGATGTTCATAGGCAATTACGTTTTTATCTTCACAGAACAAAAAATATAAGAAAATCTGACCAACTTTTTGTCTCCTTTTCGGATGTTAAAGTGGGAAATCCGGTGTCCAAAGTAACATTTTCCAGATGGATCATACATTTTTTTTCTTACATTTAAAAAAAACGAGGTCTGAAATTATCTAAACCTTTGAAAGCCCATTCAGCTAGAGTTATGGTGACTTCATCAGTATTTCAGTCTAGAGCGTCCATGGATGATGTATGTGCAGCCGGTATTTGTGCTACCCCCTCATGCTTTTATTATTCATTATAAATTGGATTTGGTCTCCAGGGGAAGAGCTTATTTTGGGTTGATGGTTTTGAGGAACATGCTTCCATGAGTCCACCCAGGATATAAGGTAGCTGGGGACTCTGCCCCACAGGTTTGAGGATAGAATTAAAATTGACAACATCAGATAAAGAAGTTATGTACTCACCATAATGTTCCATCTGTGTTGTCCATTTTCATTCTTCATCAAACAACCTACCCTCCATCCCCACACCTTGCTACTGTAAGAGTGACTGGTCCTAAATTATCATTTCCCTGTATTGAGCTCCAGAATAAGTCTCACTTTTGTCTTGGTATACTTAATTGTGCATATGTATGTATGTAATAATATACGTATGTGTATATATATATATATATATATATATATATATATATATATATATATATATAGTATGTGTGTGTGTGTGTGTGTGTATATGCATACATACATATATATATATATATATATATATATATATATATACACATATATACACACACATTCATGCATCTGGCAGCAAACAAGATCTGAGGTAACTTAGAAGGGTGCATTATGGGTACGGTAAGAGGCTGAGAGCCTTTTGGTTGCCAGAAGCTATTGCAATGGCTGCGACGGATCCGAGGATCTGATCCAGACCCACTGGTTTGAGGAAGAATGAAAATGGGCAACATAGATGGAACATGTTTCAGCTAGACTTAGTCTGTTTTTGTTAAATAGCTTACTTGAACACATTGCTGTTACTGCTTTTAAATTGGTCCTGAGTGCTCTTATTGGTGTTTGCCCGCTGTGCTTTTTCAACCTGTGTTAGTTAGATTTTACTACTTAGCTTATCTGGGTGCCTGTTCTGCTACTGTTTTGTGTGGAAACTGAATTATTTTAATGTAATTTTATGTCCTGCCACCATGTTGCTCAATTTTGTTGGAATGCATTACTAAGTAGCAACAAATAGCTGGAAAAGTTTACTGGCAATGAATTACTCTGCATTCTGTGAAGTTAAGGTTACAGTAGTCTGAATTTCGTATTGCTGAACATGGTGACTTTCTTATTAATTATCACTGCTTGTCCTTAACTAATTTATTTGATTAAGTTCTCTTAGCTAAACTATTTAAAATTGTGGTATTTTCTTGTCTGTCTCTTATTCCCACTTTTTTACTTCACCTACCCCCTTTTCTGGCTTCATATTAACATCTCTCTCACTTTCCTTACAGTCCCTTAAACACATTCAAAAGTCCAACAACAAAAAAAAAAAACCTGAAGCAACTGCCTGCATACAAGAACACGGAAAGCGGAACCCTGTACAAACCAGTAAAAGCTACTGCAATTCCTACTTATATCAACAGACTCTGAAGAGTGTAGGTCTATAATCTTCTCTGTAAAACTCTTACTGATTCTTCTGCTGTGCACACTACTGGAGCCATTCCCCCACCTTTTCCTCCTGTTTATCATAACAATTGTACAATTTTCCAAACCTTTGCATTTATTTTATATTCTTATATTTTATTTATCTTGTATATTATATTTTATATTCTTATATTTTATTCTCTTGTTTATTGTAATGAATATATACAGTTTCCAAAGCTTAGAATTTATTTTATATTCTACATCCCTGATGCACTACTGAATCTGCTTTTGAGTTCACATAGATAAACAGACACCTTTAGCTACTGACTCTGGCTAGCTGGTTGATTGTTTTTCTCATCTTACAGTTTTCTTCAAGTCCTGGTTCATAGCCTGCCACCTTCTCTTGTTCTCCGAACATAATTCTCCCTTAAGATACCCTCGGCACTCCTAACTTACCTCAGTTTAGCAAAAGCTATTATCTGGTGCAAAAGGAAAATAATATAAGCTCAGGAATAAAAGTGTCTGCTGTTTGTAACATACATATTCTACCCCAAAACCTGTGATACCAGTAAGGCAGCGTATAATTTACCTGCAAACTGCCATCATTTCAGTCTGTGTGATTTTTTTTTCTTGATTTGCTCGTCACTTCCAGCTGGGCTAATCTGCTCTGTTCACCCTCGTTATGCTTGGGCTCACTCCAGTCCCCATACCCTACCCCCTCTTCCCACACACCCCCTCTTTTATTACATTTATACTATGTGCACCACACCCCTTCCTTTTCCTCCACCCAATCAGCCACTCTAATTAACACATTTTCTCCTTGACATCCATGTCTTCTACACTCTCCTTCCCTATAGCCTCATTATCTACCTCATCCCCTAGTACCATCCATTTCCTTACCACATAGTCCTACTCTCATCTTGAACATCCCCTCCCACTCTTGTACCCTATACCACTACATAGCAGCCATATATTCTACTAATTTCCTCTCTCTACTCTATCTCCTATCATGTGGCATCTCTATCACTCCGTCTCCTTTCTTTTCATCCTCTCACTTGCATCCTCCTACAGTACTTCATTTTGACTTCAACCCCTCTCTCCCACCCTCCCTCATACTCTCAACACTCAGTCTGTCACCCATATTTAGTCTCACCATCACTCTTCCCCACCTCACCATCTGACCTCTTCAAAATTACCACTTTTTCCAGCTTATCTCTCCCCACTGGTTTAAAACCTAGATATCTTTCTATTTTGAACCTCTTATTCTCCTATTCTTTGACACACTTCTCTTGGATGGGGACATCCACCCCAACTCTGGATCTCCCACCCCTTGCACAATACCTCAATGCTAACCCCCTCACCTACTGCCTCCTAACAACACTCCCCCACCTAAATCACTAAAAATCTTCTCACTAAATGTTCAAAGCATTGTAAATAAAATAACAGAACTGCACTTTTGGATTTCTAATACATCTCTCCACATCCTAACTCTATTGGACACCTGGCTTAAACCACACATCCTCAATTCAGAATTCTTACCTCCAGGCTACAATATCTTTCGCTCAGATAGAACCAGTAAGCGAGGATGGGGGTGGGTATCATCTACTCTGTACTACTAAACCTGTCCCCTCTCTCCATCTCTGTTCCATCTTTCTCACCTGCAGAAATCCTTATCATTAACTGTCACCTAAACTCACGCAAAAATTTGCCATAGTCTTTATATACATTCCCCCCTGGCAGTAATAATCCAGTCCTGGACAACTTTCTCTCCTGGCTCACTCAACATGTTCCCTGTGAAACCATCATACTTGGAGACGTTAACATAGACTAGTCTAAACTGTCCCCCTCATCCCCTACTCATAGTCTCAACCTCCATGGATTTCACCAACACATTTCTACCCTAACTAGAAGAAAGAAAAACTCCCTTTTGGAACCTATCCTTGACTGGATTCTTACTTCCGCTCCCAACCATTATTATAACTCTGGCATTATTCCAAACACTTTAAGTGATCATCCCCAACCTTTATTCATAGATTCACCCAACATTTTCCCAAAGACTATACTTACAGAATATGCTGGAACCTCACCCACTTTCACCCAAACACTTTTAACTCTAAACTATCTAGCATCAGTTAGTCCTTCCTATGCCACCTCCCTCTCAATGAGGTTGTAAAGACCTTCAGTAAGATTTTCCTTGTCAATCTTGATTCTGTTGCCCCTTCTAGAAAAATGAGAATTAAATCCAGCTATGCCCCCTGGTTTACAAAACAAATCCGATTGATTATGCACAAAAGAGAGAGCACCTGGAAAACCTGGGTTAAAAATAAATCCCCTCCCTTACTTCAGACATACAAAGACCTCAGGAACCAGACAAAAAACTAGTCATCAAAGATAAGAGAGCTTATTTTTCTCTAACCAACGCAGCCCTCAAAAAAAAAAAAAAAATTCCGGACCTCCATCAACAACCTGCTCCACCCAGGTAAACCCAGTACTCCTAACCCCTTTCCCCACAACACTGCCACTGAAACTGCCACTCTCTTCAGTAACTGTTTCATAGAAACTATCCAAAAGCTATTACAAAATAGTACATCTCACCCAACCCCTCTATCACGTCTTAACAAAACTCTTCCCAATACATTTTCTTTCCAACCAGTCCCAATTACTACTATTAAATCGCTTCTAAATAAACTTAAGCTTTGCTCCCCCCCTGCTGACCAACTACCCTCCCACTTCCTAAAAATAGCTCCATAATCCATCACCTATCCTGTCACTATACTTATTAATCGTTCCATCTCTGAGGCCCTTGTCCCAGATATCTGGAAATCCTTTTATACAATCCTCTTTACAAAGGCAGCAAATCTACTGATCCCTCTACCTTTAGACCCATTGCTAGCCTGTCCCCCTTTCTAAAATTTAAAAAAAGTGCATCTTTGCTCAGTTAATCAAACACCTTCTTGCCAACAATCTCCTTACTCCTACTCAACATGGCTTTAGACCACACAATAGCACAGCCACTGCATTACTCTCCTTTACTCAAACAATAGCTGAAGCCTATGACAATAACTTGCTCATCTTCTGTCTATTTCTTGACCTTTCACAGGCCTTTGGTACTGTCTGTCACTCTAAACTCCTTACTAACCTTTCTGATCTACATCTCTCTTCTTCCTCCATCAGCTGGTTCTCTAGCTATCTCTCAGCAAGCAACAGTCTATTCGCTGACAAACTGTCCTTTCTCCATTCTTCCCTTTAAATACTGGAGTTCCCCAAGGATTGATTCTAGACCCCCTTCTGTTCAACATATTCACTAACAAACATCACTCTGTTACTAACCTCTCTACACTTCTACAATATGCCGATGATTCCACCCTTATCACCTTTGCCCACAGCATCCCTGAACTACTAGCTTTCACTCAACAAATCTTCACCTCTGTCAAAACATTGGGAACTCTGGTTCACTAATTAATACTAAATCCAAAAAAAAAAAAAACTAAACTCCTTCTCTTCTTCCTTAAAAACACTTGCCTAACACAAACCCTTTTTCTCTGTCACCTCTCTTAATATCACCGTCATTAAACCCGAACCCCATACCAAACTGCTTGTTAAAATTATTGATGAACTAAAACTCGATACTCGAATCCAACAATGTATAAAAAAGACCCACCAGAAACTCAGACCTTTCTATTCAACCAGACATTTCTGTCACCTTCTTCCAAACCTTCCTTCACTCAGTCCCTTCTTCTACCCTGTCTTCCTTATGCTGCCCCTGTCCTTACTAATGTTCAAACTTCACTTATCACTAAACTAAAGCAAACTTTTCACAAATTAGCTAGGTTTGCCTCTAATCTCCCCTATAAATCCCACTACTGTCTTGCCCTTAAATAACTCCAGTGACCAGCATTCTCTAAACTACTTCTACTCCAACTTCACATTACACACACTATTCTGAATGACCCCTCTTCCTGCCCATCCATCTCCAACCTAGTCTCCTACTACAACCCCCATCATCACCTTCGTACTTCCAGCAAACACCTCCTTGACATATATAAACCCAATAAAAATATAGAAAAGTCCCTCTACAAATACTCTTTTGCACATGCTTGGAACTCACTCCCTCAAAACATAAGAAGCATTCATCACAAACACCTGTTCAAAAAAGAACTTAATTTTTTTCTTCAGAGTACATTGTCCTGCCCTTATCTAATTCCCACTTGATTTAGCCTTTTCTTCTCAACTTTAACTCATTTTCCCTATTCTGCTGTTTACTTCCTTGTACTTGCCTCATATACCTTGATATGGAAGGCAATCTCTAACCTGCAGTCCAAATAAGTTCTTGGCATCTTCCCATTTTATTACCTTTCCCTGTCTAGTTATTTGCTCCCAATACGTTAGTTCCTTTGCCAGTTTTCTCCAATATGCTCCCTCCCCATCTTGCTTATTATCTGGACCCCTAATTGCAGTGACCTCTATCGCTATCGGCAGAATCTCCTTTCCTGTATTGGCTTAGTTCTTAGAATACCTTCTGCTACTTTATGAATATAATATTCTATATGATTATTGTTCTCCTTAAAGGTTTGCATCCAAAATCCCAGTTTCTGCCTGTTACCTGAACTTCCCCTGCTTCTTCACCCTTTCCATTTTGAGTTGTAGTTTCTGTTTGTGTTATGTATAGGAGCCTTAACTGTGTTGCTCTGAAATGCTCCTTCAAATCGGGTAATCCCAATCTGCCCGGTTCTATTGGAAGAATAAGCTTATCCCACTTGACTCTTGCCACCTTCCCCTCCCATATAAAATCCTTCAACTTTTTCTTAATTACTGTCCACTACGTCCCCTCTGGTTGATAAAAATATGCCTGACCTGTATACAAGACTAAAGGGACTAAAAACATTTTAAGTCCTTGTATATCTTACTATCAATATCCATATAACAAAGCTTCCATTTTCTCAATTTTTGTATTATCTTTTGTTTGGTCTGTTTCCACATATCCTTAGCTGCAACATCGGTATCATTTTTAATCCATACTCCTAAATACTTCATTTTATCATGTCCCCATAAGTGTAGATATTGCTGAACTAATTTGTATGTAGGTACATCATTTACCGCTATTGCTTTTGTTTTGGCGTCATTAATTTTGTATCCCGAAACGGTTTGAAATTGTCTCAGTATGTTCCACAGCACTGTAATGTCCCTTTCTGGTTTTGTCAGGTATAAAATAATTTTAACTACAAACAGAGGCAGCTTCTCTTGACTTCCTTGAATTTCTGAGTCCCTTATTTTCTTTGCAGTGGTTCTAAATATGATGCAAAAATATAGGGGAGAGAGAACACCCCTGCCAATTCCTCTCATTAAGCAGAGATTGTCAGAGAGGACCCCACCTACTTCAGTTTTCGCCTTCGATCCTTCATATATCCTCCTAATCAATCTTATAAGTTTTTCAGGGAATGCAAATGCTTCCATTGCTCTGCTCATAAAGTCACAGCTCACTCTGTCAAATGCTTTCTCTACATCAAGACTTATCAACAACAGTGGTATTTTCTTACATTCTGCTTCCCTCTAGATCATCACTGTTCTGTTAATGGTGTCAGATGTTTGCCTCCCCTCCACAAAACCACAGTGATCTATATCTATCAGTTTTAGCAAGACTTTTGCCATTATAGATGTAAACACTTTATAATCGTTATTTAGTATTGAAATGGGCCTGTGTGAAGGTGGATCTGATGGATCTTTACCCTCTTTAGCTGTTACAGGCTACTACCGCTTTCTTCCAGGATGTTGGTAGTTCTCCTCTTAAAATACTGCTAAACAAATCCATCCAGATCTTTATCAGTTTTTCCCTCCTAGCTTCCAAAGCTCCACAGGAATATCATCTATTCCTGGTGACTCCTGTAGATTAGTTATACGCCATTATTTTTATATCATCTCCAGTTATCATAACTGTTAATAATTGAGCCTCCTCTACCTCTAACTAAGGCATATTTAATTCTTCCATAAACATTTCAATTTGTACCTTTTCTTGATTTCCTTATTTCTCTGCTTTATACAGACTTTCATAGAATTTTCATAGTAGTTCCAATACTTCTACAGGATCCCTTATCTTCCTTGTTGTAGGCTCCTTAAGCTTGGTGACAGGCCTTTCTATTTTCTGTTGCCTGAATTGTGCTAAAAGTTTCTGTTATTATCAGAAAACAGTTGCTTAACAGCAATATTTTTAAACTCATGCATATTATCTAGGTAATCCCTTATTTTCTGTTTAGCATTCTGCAGTTGCTGCTCTTCTTGTTTTGTGATATTCTCCCTATTTTGCATTACTTTAACACTTCTCAGTTCCTCTAAGTAATTCTTGTTACTTCTCAACTATATCTCCCTTTCTTTTATTTCCACCATATTTTTAAATTCCACTTTAATTTTATCCCACTCCATAGCTATATTTTCTGAAGAAATTTCTGTCTGCTCAAATACCTGCTGAATAACTTACACTGCCCATTCCTTAAATTCCTCTTTTCAACAGATAGGTGGGAAAGCGCCAGTGTCTCATTTTTATTTCATTACACTGTGTTTTTATTTTAATTATTATTGGTGTATGATCTGAAATGGTTATTGGGTGCGTATCAAGACCTTCAGTTAAATGCATGTTCCTGTGAAATGTATATTCTGTGTAGCCTAGCCCAGTTTTTGTATCTTGGAGAATAATATGTAAATTCACTCCAAACTCCTAGTAATGAATTCACATTTTCCATGCCAAATATTTTCATAAATTTCTTCAAAAATCTAGCCTCCTTTGTTGTATTTTCCCTTCTGGGCCCCCTGACACATCTTCACTGTTGCAAATCAAATTCCATTCCCCAGCTATAAGTAATATTCTTTGCTGAAAGCTGATTATTTCTCCCAGAACTTTATTAAGCACCATTATAGCAGTTTTTGGTGGGATATAAATACATGCCAGTGTAATCCCTCTCCTTTGCCAGTAGCCCTTTAATACTATAAATCTGCCATTATTGTCTTTTATATTTTCTTTTATTACTATTGGAACTCCTAACCCAGCCACTGGGGATGCACAAGCTAGTGCATTTCTTTGTGCCGGTCCCAAGCCCGGATAAATGGGGAGGGTTGTGTCAGGAAGGGCATCCGGTGTAAAACTTCGCCAAAACATTTCATGCAGACACCAAGAAACATTTTTATACCGGATCGGTCGAGGCCCGGTTTAACAACAACCGCCACCAGTGCTGTTAGCCTACAGGGTGCTGGCGGAAATTGGGCTACTGTTGGCCGTAGGAGGAGAAGAGGCAGAAGACATGGCTGAAGGCAGGAAGAGAAGAGAAAGGCTAGGACTGTGGTAGTGAGGGTCGGAACTTTGAATTTTGGCAGTATGACTGGTATAGGGAGAGAGCTAGCTGATATGATGGACAGAAGAAAGGTTGATATATTGTGTGTGCAAGAGACCAGATGGAAGGGGAGTAAGGCTAGGTGTATCGGAGGTGGGTTCAAATTGTTTTATCATGGTGTGGATGGGAGGAGAAATGGCGTAGGAGTTATTGTGAAGGAACAGTATGTTGAGAGTGTTTTGGAGGTGAAAAGAGTGTCGGATAGAGTGATGTTTATGAAGCTGGAAATTGATGGTGTAATGATGAATTATGTTAGTGCGTATGCTCCACAAGTTGGGTGTGCAATGGATGAGAAAGAAAAATTTTGGAGTGAATTGGCTGAAGTGGTGATGACTGTACCCAAGGGTGAGAGAGTGGTGATTGGAGCAGATTTCAATGGGCATGTTGGTGAAGGGAACAGAGGGGATGAGGAAGTGATGGGTAGGTATGGTGTTAAACAAAGGAATGCAGAAGGTCAGATGGTAGTGGATTTTACGAAAAGGATGGACATGGCTGTGGTGAATACGTATTTTAACAAGAGGGAGTAGCATAGGGTGACATACAAGAGAGGAGGAAGATGCACACAGGTGGATTATATCTTATGTAGGAGGGCCATTTTGAAGGAGATTGGAGACTGTAAAGTGGTGACCGGAGAAAGTGTAGTTAGGCAGCATAGGATAGTGGTTTGTAGGATGACGTTGGTTATCAAGAAGAGGAGGAGGAATGTGAGGGCAGCACCAAGGATCAAATGGTGGAAATTGAAAAAGGGTAATTGTGAGGTGGAGTTCAGGGATGAGTTAAGGCAGGCACTGGGTGGCAGTGAAGAGTTACCAAATAGCTGGGTAACTACAGCAGAACTAGTAAGGGAGACGGCTAGAAAGGTGCTTGCTATCACATATGGGCAGAGGAAGGACGACAAGGAGACATGGTGGTGGAATGAATAAGTACAGGAGAGTATGCAGAGAAAGAGGTTGGCAAAGAAGAAGCGGGATTGTCAGAGAGATGAAGAAAGTAGACAGGAGTATAAGGAGATGAGGTGCATGGCAAAGAGAGAGGTGGCAAAGGCTAAGGATAAGGCATATGAAGAGTTGTATGAAAGGTTGGACACTAAGGAGGGAGAAAAGGTCCTGTACCGATTGGCTAGACAGAGGGACCGAGCTAGGAAAGATGTGCAGCAGGTAAAGGTGATAAAGGATAATGAGGGAAACATACAAGCGAGGAGAGTGTGTTGAGGAGATGGAAAGAGTACTTTGAGGGGTTGATGAATGAAGAGAATGAGAGGGAGAGAAGGTTGGATGATGTAGGGATAGTGAATCATGAAGTACAATGGATTAGCAAGGAGGAAGTAAGGATAGCTATGAAGAGAATGAAGAATGGAAAGGCTGTTGGCCCAGATGAAATACCTGTGGAAGCATGGAGGTGTTTAGGTGAAATGGCAGTGGAGTTTTTAACCAGATTGTTTAATGAAATCTTGGAAAGTGAGAGAATGCCTGAGGAATGGAGAAAAAGTGTTTTGGTACCGGTTTTTAAGAATAAGAGTGATGTGCAGAGCTGTAGTAACTACAGAGGAATTAAACTGATCAGTCAGCATGACGGTATGGGAAAGAGTAGTGGAAGCAAGGTTAAGAAGGGATGTGATGATTAGTGATCAGCAGTATGGTTTCATGCCAGTAAAGAGCACTACAGATGCGATCTTTGCTCTGAGAGTGTTGATGGAGAAGTACAGAGAATGTCGGAAGGAGTTGCATTGTGTTTTTGTAGACTTAGAGAAAGCATATGACAGGGTGCCTAGAGAGGAGTTGTGGTATTGTATGAGGAAGTCAGGAGTGTCAGAAAAGTATGTAAGAGTGGTACAGGATATGTACAAGGGTAGTGTGACAGTGGTGAGGTCTGCGGTGGGAGTGACGGATGCGTTTAAGGTGGAGATGGGGTTACATCAAGAATCAGCTCTGAGCCCTTTCTTATTTGCAATGGTGATGGACAGGTTGGCAGATGAGATCAGACAGGAGTCCCCGTGGACTATGATGTTTGCAGATGACATTGTGATCTGTAGTGAGAGTAGGGAACAGGTGGAGGAGACCCTGGAGAGATGGAGATATGCTCTAGAGAGAAGAGGAATGAAGGTCAGCAGGACTAAGACAGAATATATGTGTGTGAATGAGAGGGAGGGTAAAGGAATGGTGAGGATGCAAGGAGCAGAGGTGGCGAAGGTGGATGAGTTTAAATACTTGGGGTCAGTAGTTCAGAGTAACGGTGAGTGTGGAAGAGAGGTGAAGAAGAGAGTACAGGCAGGATGGAGTGGGTGGAAGAGTGTCAGAAGTGATTTGTGACAGACGAGTACCTGTAAGAGTGAAAGGGAAGGTCTACAAGAGGGTAGTGAGACCAGCTATGTTATATGAGTTGGAGGCAGTGGCATTGACAAAAAGGCAGGAGTTTGAGCTGGATGTGGCAGAATTAAAGATGTTAAGATTTGCAGTGGGTGTGATGAGGGAGGACAGGATTAGGAATAAGTATATTAAAGGGTCAGCCCAGGTTGGAAGGTTTGGAGACAAAGCCAGAGAGGCACAATTACGTTGGTTTGGACATGTGCTGAGGAGGGATACTGAGTATATTGGGAAAAAGATGCTAAGGATGAAGCCACCAGGTAATAGGAAAAGAGGAAGGCCTAAGATAAGGTTTATGGATGTGGTGAGAGAGGACATGCAGGTGGTTGGTGTGACAGAGCAAGGTGCAGAGGACAGGAAGAAATGGAAACAGGTGATCTGCTGTGGTGACCTCTAACGGGAACAGCCAAAAGAAGATGATGATGACTATTGGAGCTCCTCTTGCAGTTAATATAAGTACTCCTCTCTTCCTTGGTCACAGATATTCTGCTGAATAACTATCTTGAAATCCTTCTCAAATTCACATTTTCTTTCCAAGTGTGTCTCATGGAGCATAGCTACTTGCACTCATTTTTAATATAATTCACTACTCTTTCTTTTTTGTGTTTATCTGTGACACCATTAATGTGTAAACACATTATAGAAAGAATCATGTTCTTGAAAGATTATTCTTCCCATTATGTATGTATACAACTTTTTTGTTAAATGTATTGTTCCAGCTTTTATATTCAATGCATGCACCATTTGGCAGGTTAATCTTTTATATAACTGATGTGGAGTTGTTCAATCTCACCGTTCATTCTTTACTGATAGGTTCAGAGCCGATCCCTTGGCTCCGATACGGCCAATTGCAAAGCTCGAGGTCTTCAAATAGCTCATGGCCAAGTCCCTATCCCATGATGCACTTGGAATTACCTCAGATCTAGTTTGCCGGCCACTGCAATAGATCGGAGGTTCTGCATTAGCTCGGGCCAGTAAAATTGTTTTTTTAATTATTTCTTACTTACTTTTACATAGTTTAAATACCTTAGGTAGTTTATTAAAGCTCTTACAGCTTTATACTGTGTGTTACTGTACTTTAGTCCCTTCCCTTAGTCTGTTTAAACATTTTTTCTAGTTGGCCTCTCGTTTTAGGCATAGTTTAAACTCTTTGCTACTCAGAAGAGTGTGCTTAGTCAGTGCCTTTTGGCACTCTTTTGCTAAAAACGTTTTAGTGTGTTGTTTTTCTGTGTAGTGTATTTCGCCTTCAATTTGTTTAGGAAAGGCTTAAATTTATAATTACTGTTAGAGTTTTAGTAATTTTGTCTGACTGGTTATTTAGACAGGATATTATATCTTAGCAGCTATCTATTTTTTTCTGTATAGCCTGCTATTATTGTGTGTTTAAAAAGGTTTGGTGACGGTAAAGGCGTTTCCTGTCACATTTATATTTGCATTGCATTTCGGCGTGTGTGTGTGTGATTTAGCCTAATATTTTTTAAGGCTTTTGGTAGCTGATTACTGTAGAATTGTTTTGTGTGACAGTAATCCAAGTTTTCCAATGGCTGACCAAGACAAACATCCCAAGTCTGTGTTTAAGAAGTGCCCAAAGTGTGGCCAGAAGATGTCTGTAACAGACAGGCATGTGAATTGTGTATGCTGTCTAGGAACCTTGCATTTGCAAGACAGATGTGATATTTGTCATTCCTTCTCCTCAAGGGTCCTTCAGGAAAGGACTAGAAAACTTATCGACAGAGGGTTGTTGAAACGTTCATTTCAAGAAGCTTTGAATGACCAAGATGGATCCAGCAAGTCCTCAAAGTCTTCCAAGACTTCGGACTCTAAGAAATAAAAAAATTCTTTGACTTCGGCTCCACTGACATCAGAACCAACAGATTTTTCCTTTCGGAGCCAGTCCCCAGTCTTGGAACCGCTGTTCGAAGCTCCAAAGAGTCCATTACTTCAGTCGGTACCATCTTCGGTGCACTCCTCTCGGTCCTGTATCAGCCTGTCAGATCTGGATGTGGATTGTGTGGTGCAGAAGCTGTTATTGGCACCGGCCTTGGTAAAAATGTTATCAGCTTCGACCCAAATGGCCTCGGAGCCAAATACCCTTGCACCAGCTTAAACTATTCCTTCTCCGAGTCATGCTGGTCCTTCGGAGCCGGAGGAGTCAGACCTGATAATAGTGGAACCCTCTGAGCCAACGCCTGCTCCAGTGTCTTCGGCTCCGTGCACTCTGACGTCCTTGGTGCCGATCAAGGACTCTAGGGGCTGATACTCTAGTCTGGTCTGGGGAGGATAGTTGGACCGACTTGTTGGTTCCGACTCTCCCTCTTGGAGCATCTGCTTGCTTGAGCTCTGCTCCAATCTTTGGTTCGGAGCCCACTGTCCCTGTGCCGGGGATGTTGACGGTATCTTCGGATCCATCGGTTCCCTCATATTGGAGCAGGGGTGCTTTTGACGCCATGAGGAGAGTCATGTCTCATAAGACATCCTTGACCTCAGGTCTGCCTTTCTCCTCCCCTAAAGCGCCTGTGTCTGCTTCTGTCTCATGCATCCTTACCAAGTGTAGAGACCCAGAGCTTCAGGAAGCCCCATTGTGAGGCCCCTGCTTTTTAGAGACCTCACCAGAAGTTCCCACTGATGAGGTTCCCAGGAAGAGATTGTGTAAGAGGAAACATCTAGACTCCCCTCACGAGTCTCTAACATCACATACTGACTTAGATTAGTCAGAAGGGTCCCCACGGTCACCTTCTGAGGATATCTCTTTTGCGGAGATACTTGAAATTCTTAGGCAGAGGGGTGACTGGCAGTCCAAAAGCCCTACTGAGGATGAGTCAGTTCTTCTGAAGGCTTGGTCTCAGCCCTCCACCTCCTGGGTGTCTCCACCCTTCGATGAGCTGATGCAGCTGGTCTCACGAAAGGGCGTGAGAGTCTACGGATACTACGGAGCCTGTCCCTAGGAGGCGTAATAAATTCATTTCTGCCCCCCTTGACAAACCATTTTTAACAAAAGGTGTTCCAGTTGATGCCATGGTGGTGGCGGCAGCCACCAAAAAGGAAATGTCTGAAACTTCCTCATCTATCCATCCTCCAAACAGAGACTCCAGGATTATGGATAGATATGGGAAGTGCATGTTTAGTTCAGCGACCTTTGCTCTTCGTTCGCTCAACTATTTAACCCATTATACCAGGTTACAGAGAGATCTCCTTAAGGAGCTAGGAGATACTCTTCAGGGTACAGTAGTTGCAGGAGCTTCCGACAAAGTTGCGGCTCAGCTTGCTACCCTCAGTTCTATAGTCAACTCATCCATGCACCTCATCTCTTATGCAGCTGATGGAACGAGTAGGGCAGCAGGTACAGGAGTTGCTCTAAGGAGACACTCCTGGATGCACTTGTGTTCCTTCACAGAGCCCTACAAGTCATCCTTCGTGAGCACTCCCTTTGATGGCTCGTCCCTCTTCTGGCCTAAAATGAAGGAAACCTTTACCAGATGTGAACAGGACGGAAAGACTCTGTCTGCCATCGGGGTCCATTTTTCCACTCCTACTCGACCCCTACCCTAAAGATCAAAGGGGAGGAAAAATGTGGCTCTGAAAAGCCCAAAGAGACTTTCAGGACACACGTGATGAACCCCCCTCCAGGGGCAGAGGAGGGGGCAATAATTGAAGACGCCGCCCTCGTGGCAGAGGGGATCTGCAACACCAGGGCAACAGAGATCACTTCTCTGGGAAGCCCTACCAGCTCTCCTGAGAGGAGGTCCGACTGTCCTGCTCTGGATGCAGTCAGGGGTCGCTTGTCTTTGTATCCAGACGCCTGGCTCAAATAACAAAAGACAGCTGGGTACAAAATATCATTTCCAGGGGATACTTCATCCCATTTGCCACACCCCCTCCACCCATAAGAAAAATCCTGGATGCTCCACCCAGTTACAGGAAACAGGCAACAATAGAGGCCCAAACGTTGCTAAGAAAGAGTCATCCAACCAGTCCCAGCAGACTAGACAGGATCCAGAACTTACTCAAGATTCTGTTTGGTTCCATAGAAGACTGGGGGACTGGAGACCCATATTGGACCTCAGCAGACTGAACCAATACGTAAAGAAAGAGAAGTTCTGGATGGTCATGCTTCAGTCTATACTTCCCTTCTTAGGGAAAGACAATTGGGTGTGCTCAATAGATCTCAAGGATGCGTACTACCATATAAAAATGGCCAGGCCATCCAGGGATCATCCGCGCTTTCAGCTGGGAGCCAATCATTACCAGTTTCGAGCCCTGCCCTTTGGTCTCGCTACAGCCCCAAGAGTGTTCACCAAATGCATGGCAGTGGTCATGGCTCACCTGGGACATCTAGGATTCCAGGTGTTTCCATACCTAGATCATTGGCTCCTTACTACCACCACCGGACATCAACTCATTCAGGCCAGGGAGACCACTCTGTCACTCTGCAATCATATGGGCATTACAATCTGCTCAGAAAAATCTGCCTAGTTGCCATCACAGCATATTGTTTTTATCGGGGCAGAGTTGACACCACCACACTACGGCTTCCAATAGAAAGAGTCTTTCTTCTTCATCAGCATGTCAGCATTCTGATATCAAAAGACAGAGCACCAGCATCAGAAGTTCTGAAATTATTAGGCATGATGGCAGCAGTAATTCTAGCCATACCATTAGCGCGTATGTACATGCGGATACTACAATGGCTTTTGTTCACTCAATGGTCTTACCAAGAGCTTCCCATGTCTCACACTGTGTAATGATTACAGATTCCTGCAAAAAGGACCTTCAGTGGTAGTTGACCTCACTTCATGTCTCGATAGGACGCTCATTTGTGCTACCCCCTCCAGCGGCCACAGTGACCACAGACGCTTCCCTGATAGGGTGTGGGGGGGTATTTTCAGGGAAAGACAGCCCAAGGCACATGGACTGATCAAGAGACACATTTGCATATCAGTGTCCTGGAGATGAGAGCAGTACTTTTGGCATTGCAGTACTTTCAGGACTCTCTTCCTCTGGGTACGATTGCAGTTCAGACAGACAACATGTCGGTGGTCTCGTATTTGAACAAACAAGGAGGAACCAGGTCTTACTCCCTTTGTCGCAAGGCCCTCAGAGTATGGCAGTGGGCTGTTTCCACCCAGCTCTTTCTAATGGCAACGCACATCCTAGGGAAATCCAACGTGATAGCAGACAAGCTCAGCAGGGCTATCTTGTTGCCCCACGAGTGGTCCTTCAAGAAAGAAATAGCGGTCAGGATATTCCACAGGTGGGGCCAGACTAGCTGCAACCTTTTTGCCAGTCACATGAACACGAAATGCCGAAGCTACTTTGTCCTGATTCCCCCTCCGGGAGAAGCCCCAAGGGGTGCACTCATACATGACGTTCCCCTTCCTTCAACTTCATCTTTTGGAGGATTCTTGGATTCTGGACCCAGTTCCAGACCTTCTGACACACTCGGAGGATCTTCATCCCTCTCTGCAGTCCCTGAAGCTGGCAGCTTGGCTGCTTCAATTCCCACCATAGCCAGGTAATATAACCTCTCCAATGAGACCAAGCAGATCCTTTTTATCTCTTCATAAATCTTTTACTAGGAAGCTATATCTTAGCAAATGGGAGAAATTTTCTATATGGGCTTCTAAAAATAATATTGATCGTTACCAAGCCCCTATGGCCTCCATTTTAGAGTTCTTGACTATGATTTTTAACAAAGGAGCTGCAGCAGAAACAGTTCGTGTTCAGTTGGCTGCTATTTCTAATTTTCATCTTGGATTTGAAGGGTTGAATATCATGTCTCACAAGTTATCCAAAGCTTTTCTCAAAGAGACTTTTCATATTAGACCGCCTGTGAAATTTCCCTATTCTCCATGGAATCTAAATTTTATGCTTTCCCGGATAATTCTTCCGTCACTTGAACCAGCTTCCTCTTGTGACCTCAAATTTTTGTCATGGAAGACCATCTTTCTGGTAGCTATTACTTCTGCCTGCATTGTGTCAGAGCTTTAGGCTTTATCCATCAAGCCTCCATATTTGATATTCCATGCTGACAGAGTCTCACTTAGAACAAACCCCTCATTTTTGCCCAGAGTTTGCACTGAAACCAATCTCAACCAGATTATTGATTTGCCAGTCTTCTTCCCCAACCATTTGAACAATTTTGAGTATATGCTCCAAAAACTTGATGTTCACAGACAGCTCAGATTTTATTTGGCTAGAACAAAAGATTTCAGAAAATCAGACCATTTTTTGTTTCATTCTTGGACTCCAGGAAGGGTCGACCAGTGGCTAAAACAACTCTGTCAAAATGGTTATCTGATTATATCACCTTTGCCTATTCAGCTGCCAATATGCCTTTGCAACATAAGATTAAAGCTCACTCAACCAGAGCAGTTTCTACATCATCTGCTTTTTCTGCCAGACTTCCTATTGATAACATTTGTGTAGCAGCCACTTGGTCAAAACCTCATACCTTTATCACTCATTACAAAGCTGACAAGGCCTCCAGTGACAGGGCCTCCTTTGGATCCACGGTCCTAAAAAATATACTCCCATGAGCCACCCGAGGTTGATGGTGCTTGGTACACGCTACCCATTACTAAAGAATGAATGGCGAGATTCAGCAACTTCACATAAAGAAGTTACGTACTTACCAAAATGTTCCATGTGAGTTGTTCATCTTGCCTTCATTCTTACGTCCCTCCCTCCTACCCCCTCCTAGGCTGTTAAATGACCGAGATGCTGGATCAATCCTGGATACTCAATCCTTCTATACCTTTCTCTTGGGAGTGAAAGAATGACATATGGTATTATTATACGCAGCAAACAAGATCTGAGATAATTCCAGGTGCATCGTGGGATAGGGACTTGGCCTCGAGCTATTTGAAGACCTCGAGCTTTGCATTTGGCCATATCAGAGCTGAGGGATTGTCTCTGAACCCATCAGTAAAGAATGAAGGTGAGATGAACAACTCACATGGAACGTTATGGTAAGTACATAACTTCTTTTTTCTTGTCATCTCCATTTGAGCCTATGGTCCCATCTTGCAGAATTTTTTGTTTTATTGAAAACCCTCAAACAAAAATACACACACACCCTCCAATACCTCCATAAAACCTAATAACACACAAAACTATGTACATAATAAGAACAAACATTCTAAAATGATAGCCACACCCACAGGCTAGAGACACCAAAAAAAAAGGTCAGTCATGCTAAGACACATGATAACAGCCTGTGCTTTTAGTAAATGCTATCTGATTTTTGTCTCATCTTTATAGCCCTCCCAGCTAAGAAAACACTTGAATGCTTTCAGTAAACATTTTCTACAGGCCATTTCTCTTTATCAGATTGTCTTCTAGTGACATGCAACTAGACACAAACTGCTAAAGACACCTTGTTTACTGGAAAATTCCTTCTAACATTCAATATTCTTTTCCATTTATATGTCTTGTAATATATGTGCTGCTGGATATATCCCAGGGTTAATCCAGTCATTTGCCTATGCAAGCATGAGAAAAAGCACGCACTTTTTTCTTTTGCCATGCTCTCTCAACCAGTCCCTTCCTTTCTTAAAACTGAACAGGTAAAAAGAGAGAAGGGGGAAAAGAAAAAAAAACAAAAGTACCTGTTTATATTAATATTTCCATTACATTAAAAAAGAACTGAAACAGGTTTACTTCATAGCTTGCTAAGAGAGTCATGCAACATGTAAACATTTAGAGAAAAAAAAAGAAATTTGTTTTACTTAGAGTTAACTTTTCCCTCTCCTTCCCTCTGCAAAATAGTTCTCATTATGCTTAATGACATAATGTCGGGCATATGCTTTATAGAGTCCCCTACAAATTTAGTAAAGTCCACAAAAATCCAATATTTCCAAATCTTCTTGTTCTGCTATGTTTCATATATTTACTGGTTTGTAATCCCACACGTATTTGTTTACAGGTGACTGATTTTATTCTCTGAACATTAATAACATGAAGCATGGTATAAGCTTTAAAGTTCCCCACAAGTTTAACAGAGCCCAAGGAAGTTCATTATTTTCAGATTTTTCTGTTCTGTCATGTTTCACAAGTATAATTATTGCCTTATCATCCCAGAGTTGTCAATTTCCAACTTACTAGCTTTAATAATTTTCATTTCCATTTCTTAAATCCTGTCTCTTTTTCATTTCCAACATATTCAACATTCTTCTAATCGATTCTTATGTTTTCTTCTTTCTCTCAGGCAATTGATACAGTGGACATGATTTCACAGGCTCAGTTTCTCTGTAGTCCTTAGTACCAGGAGAACATGAAGCAGAACCTCCTCCTGATTCACACCTCACTCTTTGTTGGACAAACTTTTGTATTTCCTCCTTAGGGCGTATACTTCATCAAAAGAGAATTTTACCCCTCCAGGAAAAACGCTTTGAAGATGGCTGGATACAGCAGTATGAATCACATGTCTGCTTTTTGATATTCCCTAAGTAATGGAATATATTTACTCCTCTTCTGCCAGGTGTACACTGAGTAATCATTCCCCACAAACACCACAAACACTTTACTATCTCCCATTTTTAGCACTTTATCTTTCTGCCACAGTTTTGTCAAAATCATATCCTTCTGTCGATAAGACTGCACTTTTACTATTAAAGGTCTAGGCTGTTTTTAGTAACCAGATCTCTAGCATAAACATGATGTGTCCTTTCAGTTAACAGTTCCTGTTATGGGATACCAGTCCAGTTGCCTATTTGTGCTTTCATAAAATTAATACAATCTGTTCCTTCAGTTTCTCTGGTACAGCATAAAATCTGAGGTTTTACCTATCTGCTCTGTCTTCTAATTGTTATTTTTTGAAACATCTCTTCTTGTGCAGTCTCATATTCAGCCAGGCTTTTCTTTATTTCAGCCTCTGAGTTTTGCAGTTCTGTCACCTTATCTGAATGTCTGTTTAAAGCTTCTTCGATTTTTCCATCTTTTTATTGTTTGCATTCATATATTCCTTCAGTGTTTCGTTTATTTTAACCAAGTCTGTGTGCAGCTGCTTTATACTCCCTTTTAGGTTAAAGGAAGTCCTAGCTGGAACTTGTAGTTCTTCTTACTGAACAACTACAGTCTCTCTGTGGTTCTTTCTCACCTTTTGTAGCTGATTTTCATCCAGATCCCTTAAATTTCTTTTTTTCCTGGCATCCAGGTAGTGCACTTATTAGCCAGTTACTGAAATTTACCTGGAAATCTAGGTCCACTGGCCTTCTTCACTAAGTTTCTGTTTTCAGACTTGGAGAGCCAAAATTAAGCTGTTACTCAATGTGCAACCATCTTGGAATCGCCCCTTATTTTTTTATGCTAGGTGAAACCTTGCATGTTGTTGAATAAAACGTTTGCACTGCAAGTTGCACATCTTGAGAGATATTTAGTGTTATTTATATTGGTAATTATAGAACCAACCATATGTGTTCACATTTGTGTAAATATTTCATTACACATGTATTCATATATAATTTCTTGTTGTCTTGTGAAAGCTAATGTCTGGTTAACAAAAATGTTGAAATAATATATGTGTGGGTTGTGCATTTTCCAAGATATGAGAATTTGTTTATAAAAGTTAAGCAAAAAATGTAAATTGGGGTTCACGTGCATTATAATATGTTATAGTATTTATGGAAATACTTTAAATGCACTGACTGTTATCAGTGTAAAGAATATTTCTTACTGATGACACTGCTGTTTGTGCAGTTTTAATAGACATTACTGTTCACAAAATATGTACATTTATTAATCCCATGCTTGTTAAGTTTATTTTTCAGAAAATGCTCTGGAATGCATTCTGTGTTTAGGTTGCTAGACAAGTGGCATTCCACACCACACAGGTGTTAATGAATAGATTTGAGAAATTTTCAAAAAACCTGAACAGATGTATACTGCTAGAAGTGTCTAGCAATACATATATTGTTGGTAATAGTTCAACCTTCTCATTTAATTTAATTTAATTTTATTGGAAATAATTTTATATATATGTTTGATATATTTATATATTTATACATTTCATATATTTATATATTTTTATATATATTAATGTTTGACATACTGCTTAATTATACATATTTTTAAACAGAATATTTTTAAACAGTATAATGTGCATAATAATATTACATATACTTTTTATGATCTTTTTCCTATGTGCTATGTATTTCCCATACTTATATAGTGTGTTTTTTACTTTTACTTATATAAGTTTTTTAAATGTTCGTACAATGTCTCCAGTATTTTTTAGCATGCTATTTTGTGGCATGGTTTTTTAAGACAAACTGAAGCTATTCATTAATTCATTAATCAATTATCTAATTAGATGCCAGCTAATTGAATATATTTAGTATAAAAGTGACTTGGTGTTGTTATACCTTAGATTCTGATGAAGTCTCCGTGTTGGAGACGAAAACGCTTAATCTAAGGTACTGGATGGATTATTTTCTTCAATAAACTGTTTTGTTTGGTTATTCTTGGCTGCCGTTGATTGAATTTAAGACGACGTCCTTTATTGTGATCGGGATCGCATTCTGCTGTGTGATTTTGTGTGGAAGTTTGGTTACTAGATTTGAGAAATTAACTGAACTCCATACTCTGACCAGAAGGATATTCAAAACCTGAAGAGATTTGAGAGCTAGCCCACAATCAAACCTGCACTGTCTTTTTATGTCTTTAGTAGAGAAGAACATGCCATCTGTTTTTGATGATCTAACCACTGATGACCTTTATGAAAGCTTTCAAGCTGGCATTTTCCTAGGAATCAATAGCCATCAAATGTTTCAGGTGGTAACAGAGATCTCATCTTTCCTGAACTATCTGAAAAGCATTTCCTCCTCTCCTGTCTGTGATCAGTCCTCATATAAGCATCCTTCTGTGGCTCACAGGGATTTGCAAGAAGCATCTCTCTCTGTGGTTAGATGTCCCTTTATGGCATAGATGTAGCATGTAAGTACATCATAGCTTCTCAAGGTTCATTGCCACATTGACTGTTGCTCAGGATGCCTAAATCTTTGTGGTAAAAATATCTATGCAACCTCTGTTCTAGGTCTGTATGTTGATAATCAAAATGAGGACTTTATTCGGAAGCCTGCCTGATGCAGAAAGAAAATATATTGCCACTTTTTCACTTTATGCCTAGTTCATAGTTAGGTACTAGACTATTGGCCCTAGGGCCTATATAAGCCTAGCCAAGCGGTACCCTGGCTTTCACCACCCAAGAAAATTATTCAGCAGTAGTTCAGCATTTTATTAATGCTGTTTGATTAACACATACCTCTTGTCCTAACCACAGGAAAGATGTTATCGTCAGTGCACTGTATCATACTTTCATGCATGTACCTTAATTCTAAGATCCAATGTTAGCTGGCACTTGGTCTTTATTCCGAATCTGTACCTCCCCTTCTATAATGCTGTGTGTTCCCAAGTCTCTCCAGATCTCATTTCAGACTCTTCAATGTCACACATGTTTTCTGGAGCCAATTTTTTTTTTTTTCTGAGAGTGTGCATTTTTTATCTTAGGTTTAGGATATTTCTCATCTCCCCTCTTATTAGGTGTTTGCTCTGTTTTTTGACCTATCAACCTTCCTTCTACTGGGGTTTTTCTCCCTTTTGATCTTTGATGTGGTGTTTCATGCTTTGTTATTTAGTTAGTTTTAGCAGGTTTGTAGTTAGTGAACAGCTTGTTCCTCCTTAATATTCTACCTGTTAGTGGTGGTGGTGCTGGTTGATCCTGCTAGTGGGCCGAATTTTATTTCTTTGCTGGGCTGTATTGCTTCCAGCATATCAGAAGATGCTTCGGGCTTCTGTAGATGCACCTACTGCAGACACAAGCTACCTCCCCAAGACTCCCATAAGAAGTGTGTCTATTGTTGAGGGTAGCTCACTTGGATGAAGATTGTGAGGCTTGTGCCTCCTTTGGAGCTAGGTCACTAGCTTACAGGAGGACCAAATTAGTGCTGAAGGCACTCCTTCTTACCACTTCTCTTCCACTTCCAGGTGCTTCTGTTGGTAGAAGTCACAGTGGAAAGTGAAGAGAGATAAGGACAGAGTGGAAGAGAAAGACCAGAAGGAGAAAAAAAGAGAGAGAAGGATAAGTATGGAAAACATCCTGCTGAGTTTCCTGCCTCTGCTGAGCTATTTCAGAATGCCCAAGTCTCCCTGTTTTCTTGGCTCCTTCTGAGGATATGGCTTTGGAACCTTCTTTTACTATCTCCAATCCTCTTGACTCCATTGTCAGAATCCTTACAATGTGAGAGTGTTCGATCTCGCCGTTTGTTCTTACACCTGGGTTCGGAGCCGATCCTCGGCTCCGTGTCGGCCGCTTGCAAGCTCTGCATCGAGAAGAAGCTTGAGACCAACCTAACTCCCACAATCCCCCTCTGCCTTTACCTCAGATCTAGTTTGCCGCTGCAGCGTTCACATCAGTTTGATGAGCTCGAGCAACCTTAAGCTAAGATTTATATTTTTCTTATATTTCTTAAGAACTTCTTTATTTTAAAATATTATCTAAGTGAGTGTGTGTGCGTGTTTATAGAGTTTCGAGGAATTCTCGGTTCCATATAAAGTTCTTTTTACTTTATTAGAGTTTCCCTTGGGGCCTACCCTCCTTCAGGGACAGACACACCCTTTTACTGGATTGACTACTGGATTGACTTTTTTACTGGATTTGACTAAAGTTTCTGGATTAGACATAATTACTGGACTTGACATTTTACTAACTTTGATAGCTATAACTAAGATTGTGACATGTCTGAGAAAGCTAAGTCTGGCTTTAAACGTTGCCAATGTGGGCAAAAGATGTCAGTGACTGATAATCATAGTTCCTGCGTCTACTGTCTTGGCCCTCTCCATCTGCAAGAAGACTGTTCAATTTGTCATTCTTTCAGTGGAAGGGTCATGACAGATAGGCGCAGGAAGCTTATGGATAGGGGTCTTTTAAAACCTACCTTTCAAGAGGCTCTGGATGCATCAGACCAGGCATCCAAATCCTCGAAGGAATCAAAGACGTCGGAGCCCAGGTCATCGGCTCCGAGCTCTTTGGTTAAGGTTCGATCACCGGTTCCACAGACTTCGGGGCCGAGTGTTGAACTATTGCCAGTTTCCGAGCCTCGAGTCTTGGAAACGGTGACGAAGCTCCCTCCCCCAACACTGTTGAGGTTGGCTCCGTCTTCGATTCCTTCAACGCGCTCTTCCAGACCCCTCTCCGACACCGATGTAGACCGCGTGGTGCAGAAATTAATGGAGAATACGGCCTTATCCAAGCTCATCTCTGTCTCCTCCCAATTGGTGTCGAGACTCGAAGGCCTTCCCTTATCTCCATCTGTTCCTCCTCCGAAACCTATCCAGTCTTCGGAGCCGGAAGAGGCTGATCTACTGATTGTGGAGCCCTCAGTGCCAGAACCGTCTTTCTCTCGGTCGGCTCCGTTCACCTCGACTCCGTCGGATCCGGTACCGGAGTCTCGGAGCCGAAGATCCATCCTTGGTTCTGGGACTGAGAGTCGGACCGATGTTTCGGTTCCGACGCTCCCTCTCGGGGCCTCGGCTCGGATCGACTCGGCTCCGTCCTCAGGGTCGATGCCTTCGGTGCCTGTCTCGGGGATTCTTCCCATTTCCTCGGAACCGGGAGATACCTCGGCTCGGGACCCGGGGGCCTTCGATCTCATGAGGAAGGTGTTGTCTACCCAGACAACCACATCAGCAGAAACAGCTTCTCCTCCCCTTAAAGGACCATTATCCTCCTCTGCACCCACAGCTACATCTAAGCGTCGAGCACCTGTGTCTCAGCCACCCCTGGAGGGTGCCCCCTCTTCCTCGGAGGCTTCTTCGGATGTCCCCCGCGAAGAAATTCCGAGGAAAAGATTGTGTAAGAGGAGACACTTAGATTCTCCACAAGAATCTTTGACATCGGACACTGACTTAGATGAGTCAGAAGGGTCCCCAAAGTCACCCTCAGAGGATGTCTCCTTTTCTGACATCCTGGAGATCCTAAAGCAGAGAGGTGATTGGCAAGCCCTCCCCCCTTCTGAGGATGAGTCAGTTTTGCTGAAGGCATTCGGTGCTCGCCCTTCCTCCTCCTGGGTCACTCCGCCCTTCGATGAGTTGATGGAGCTGATTGCTCGATGGGCGTGGGAGACGCCTGACACGGTGAAGCCAGTCCCTAGAAAGCCTAATAAATATATTACTGCCCCTCAGGATAAGGCTTATCTGACAAAGGGAGTGCCTATGGACGCTATGGTGGTGGCAGCGGCCACGAAGAAGGAGATGTCTGAATCTTCCTCATCTGTCCATCCGCCTAACAGAGATTCTAGGACTATGGACAGGTATGGGAAGCGCATTTTTAGTTCAGCAGCTTTTTCTATGCGATCCCTGAACTATTTGACCCATTTCACACGGCTACAGAGGGATCTAATCAAAGAGTTGGCAGATACCCTCCAGGGTACTACAGATGCTTCTATTTCAGAAAAAGTTACAGCACATCTTAATACCCTTACATCCATTGCAAACTCGTCCATGAGGCTGATCTCTTACGCAGCCGAAGGATCGAGTAGGGCAGCAGCTTCAGCGATTGCTCTTCGTAGACAATCCTGGATGCGCTTATGTTCATTTGCGGAAGCCTTCAAGTCTTCCTTTACTAACGCCCCATTTGATGGTGCCACTCTCTTTGGCCCCAAAGTAAAGGAGACCCTTACCCAGTGTGAGCAGGAGGGAAAGACTCTGTCTGCTGTCGGAGTCCGTTTTTCCACCCCATCGACCGTACCCCAAAGGGCAACGTGGTGGAAAAATGTGGTTTCGAAAACCCCAAGGATCTTTCCCAGGCACACAGGGTGATGCCCCCTCTAGAGGCAGAGGAGGGGGCAGAGGTGGAAGACGCCACCCTGGCGGCAGAGGGGGTCCGCAAAACCAAGGTGACAGGGATACCCCCCCCCTGGAAAACCTTTCCAGCACTCCTGAGAGGAGGCCCGACTGTCCTGCTCTGGAGGCGGTCGGGGGTCGCTTAGCTTTATACCCTCAGGCCTGGCAAAATCTTACATCAGACAACTGGGTAAAAAGCGTTGTTACCAGAGGCTACAGAATTCCCTTCCTATTTCCCCCAATTCCGAAGAAAAGACTCCCAGATGTGCCGCCCCATCTGCGAGACCCTGCAGCTATAGAAATTTCAAAGCTGCTAGAAAAAAGAGTCATCCAACCAGTCCCAGCGGACCAAAGAGGATTCGGAACCTACTCAAGGTTCTTTTTAGTTTCAAAGAAGACAGGGGACTTTAGGCCGATTCTGGACCTAAGCAATCTCAATACCTTCGTCAAGAAAGAAAAGTTCCGAATGGTCACGCTTCAATCGATCCTTCCATTTTTACAGAAGGAAGACTGGATGTGCTCAATAGATCTGAAGGACGCATACTACCACATCAAAATGGCCAGGGTGTCCAGGGATCACTTGCGCTTCCGGCTGGGAGCCAGCCACTTTCAGTTTCGAGCCCTGCCCTTTGGTCTGACCTCAGCCCCCAGGGTTTTCACCAAATGCATGGCAGTGGTGGCGTCTCACCTGAGACGCATGGGATTCCAGGTGTTTCCGTATCTGGACGACTGGCTCCTTTCTGCCACCACCCAGCGTCAACTGATTCAGGCCAGGGATTACACACTACAGCTTTGTGTTCATCTCGGAATTTCCGTGAATTTCGAAAAATCATTACTACAGCCATCACAGCATATCTCATTCATAGGAGCAGAATTGGATACGCATCATTTGATCCTAAGACTTCCTCCAGAAAGGATAACCTCACTACAAAGCCACATATCTCTTCTTCTGTCATCCAGAAAATCCCCAGAAAAACTGGTTCTGAAGGTTTTGGGTCTCATGGCAGCTTCTGTCATTGCGATACCATTGGGAAGACTGCACATGAGAGTTCTACAATGGCTACTGTTTGCACAATGGTCGTTCCAACAGCTTCCTCTGACACACGAAATTCTGATCACAAACACATGCAAATCACACCTAGCCTGGTGGCTCCGGACTTGCAACCTTTCCAACGGGAGACCATTTGTGCTACCCATGCCAACAGCTACGGTGACCACGGATGCTTCCCTGATAGGGTGGGGGGGCATCTTTCAGGGACAGACAGTCCAAGGCGAATGGACCAATTTAGAGTACAATCTGCACATCAATGTTCTAGAGTTGAGGGCAGTGTTTCTAGCATTGCAACACTTTGCTCCCCTTCTTCCTCTAGGGACTGTTGCAGTTCAGACAGACAACATGTCCGTAGTCTGGTACATAAACAAACAAGGGGGAACCAAGTCTTATCAGCTATGCAGAGAGGCCATGAGAATCTGGCAATGGGCGGAGTCCACGGGTCGCTTTCTGATTGCAACGCACATCCCGGGGTCATCCAACGTCATAGCCGACAGGTTGAGCAGAGCAATCCTGTTGCCTCACGAGTGGTCCTTCAAACAGTCAGTTGCGAAGAAGATTTTTCGCAAGTGGGGCCAGCCTTCCTGCGATCTTTTTGCGTCTCCAATGAACGCCAAATTCAGGAGCTACTTTGCCCTATTACCCCCTCCAGGGGAAGTCCCCAGGGATGCGCTGGTTCACGATTGGCCCCCGGGTCTCTTGTACACTTTTCCTCCCTTTCTCCTGATTGCAAAGTTTCTGCAGAAAGCCAACAACCTGCAAAGGACGATTATCCTCATTGCCCCATTCTGGCCTCGTCAAATCTGGTTTCCCTTTCTTCTGGCACACAGCATTCAGGGACCCTGGATCCTGGACCTGGAGCCAGACCTACTGACCCACTCGTCAGGGGCTCCCCACCCCTCGCTTCTGTCACTCCAACTAGCAGCTTGGCTGCTCCGCTTCCCTACTTAGCCAGGTCTGATCTTCTTTCACCTGCAGTTCAGAATATACTAGTGGCTTCTCATAAAGCTTCCACTACAAAGACCTACACTAGTAAATGGAAGCGCTTTGTTTTCTGGGCAAATACTCAGCATTTGGACCCTGTTATAGCTCCTTTAAACAAGATCTTGGAGTTTTTAACCGAATTGTTCCACCAAGGAGCTTCTCCTGCCACTTTAAGAGTGCAATTGGCTGCCATTTCCAACTTTCATGTGGAAGAATGTGGGGCACCTATTATGGCTCACAGACTTTGTAAGGCCTTTTTAAAAGGATCTTTCCATATTAGACCACCAGTTAGAACCCCTACATCTCCTTGGAATCTGAACCTTTTATTATCTAAGTTGATGTTACCTCCGTTTGAACCAGCCTCCTCTTGTCCATTGAAGTATTTGTCGTGGAAGACCCTCTTTTTGGTGGCCATTACATCGGCTAGGCGAGTGTCAGAGCTTCAGGCTCTTTCTATTAAACACCCTTATCTGATCTTTCACTCTGACAGGGTATCTCTTCGCACTAATCCGTCCTTTCTCCCCAAAGTTTGCTCTATTAATAACATTAATCAATCCATTGAACTCCCTACCTTTTTCAAAAATCACTCCAATAAGTTGGAGTATATGTTACACAAGTTGGATGTTCATAGACAACTTAGATTTTACCTGGATAGAACAAAGGATCACAGGAAATCAGATCAACTTTTTGTAGCCTTTGCAGACAGCAGGAAGGGAATAGCAGTCACTAAACGAACCCTTTCCAAATGGCTAACTGATTGCATTATATTTGTTTATGCTACTTCGGAACAAACTTTACCAGTCAAACCCAAGGGGCACTCTACAAGATCAGTATCTACATCCCTGGCTCATGCAGCTCGCTTACCATTAGACACTATTTGTGCAGCTGCCACTTGGTCTAAACCACATACATTCATTTCTCATTACAAGGTAGACAGGGTTTCTAGGGACAGGGCAACCTTTGGTTCCACTGTGCTCAAGAATGTTCTCCCGTGAGTTCCTCAGGAACATGGAGCTAGGGACGCTACCCAGGTGTAAGAACAAACGGCGAGATCGAACACTCTCACATTTAGAAGTTATGTCCTTACCATAACGTTCCATGTGGAGTGTTCATCTCGCCTTTGTTCTTACATTCCCACCCTCCCACCCTCAGGAAGAACGTACAGTTTGGTGCCTGGTTTGGTTTATTCTGCTTCTGCATTACGCAGTTGTTGTTGTATATATCTATATATGTATGTATATATATGTACAGGTATTCTTGCAGTTATGTTGTTTGGCATGAATGTGTTTCTCTCTCTGACTTCTGGTTTGCTTGCAAACTAAATCTGAGGTAAAGGCAGAGGGGGATTGTGGGAGTTAGGTTGGTCTCGAGCTTCTTCTCGATGCAGAGCTTGCAAGCGGCCGACACGGAGCCGAGGATCGGCTCCGAACCCAGGTGTAAGAACAAAGGCGAGATGAACACTCCACATGGAACGTTATGGTAAGGACATAACTTCTAATTCTGGCTTGTGGAGAAACCAAGCCCCTTCCTGGCTGCAGTGCTGGAGTCCAGTCAATAAATATCTTCAATTTGCTACGGAGACCCTAGATCTGGAGTTCTTCCTGGAGCCTTCACCTCTGTGGGTTCAGTCATCCTCTTTCAAAGTCCAGGATTTAGACAAAACCATGCAGCAGCCTGCTAAATTGCCCTCACCAGCTTCATTTTGGTCTGTTAGGGCCACAAGGAGTCTTGAGGAAATCAATTTGGACAAGATGATGCTGAAATTCCTGAATGCCTCAATTCCCTCCTCCCTCAGCTCTGTGGTTGGTGAGAGCTGGCCCTTCTGCCCCTTAACTTGTTTCTCTTTCTTTGGTCCACCTTTCAAAACAGGTAGATTTGGATGTGACTCATGTCCAGATGGTTCTTCCATTGGTACAGAGAAGTTGGCTGCCTATGGTGACAATATCTACCATGATGTACTTGACTGTGTCTCTGTTGAAGCCATCCACAGCTATGAGCGAAGGGACCAGCAGCAAGTGCTTGGGATCAACTCTGAGACTTACTTGCCCTCAGGCACTTCTGCCATGGACAGGTGAGCTTTTATTTCATCTTTGGATCTGATCTGGTAAGGGGTGGGGTGGGTGGTACTTCCAAATCTGTGGATTGTTGAGGGTCCTTTCCCATTCATCCATCCTCAGCTTTTGAAGTTGTAGAAAGGAATTTGTTCTGCTTAGGGATTGAATTGTCTCTTCCTGTGTCTGAGCCATCCGGATTTTCTCTCCTCCCTGGGACTTCAGTCTCTCATCACCTGCACCTCAAGGTCTCGAGCAGCCTCATACCCAGGGTTCCCCCAGTCAGTTCTCCTACTGAGGGGCACAAGAAGCATCGGTGCAAAAAAAGGCAATTCCATTGTGGACTCTCTAACAGAGATCTCTGACCTTGATGGGAGGGGAGGGTCCCCAAAATCCCCTCATGAGGACACCTCTTTCAGTGAGTTCTTTGATTGATGAAACAATGTGGGACTTAAAATACTGAAGCTCCTTCTTCCCTAAGAAGTCAGTTTTTCTTGTAGCCTTTAGTGATGGCCCATTCAAATTTTGGATGTTCCCACTTGCTGATTCACTCGACCTCTTGTCCAGGAAGGTATGCAGATTTTCCGATGTTTTGGAGCTGATTCTGCACAAGCCAGACAAAAATCCTACTCCTGCCCAAGGACAGATCTTATTGGAGCAAAGTTCCTGCATTTGATGATGTTGCTATAGCTAATGAGAGAACTCACGGAGGACGGTGCATTGATCCATCCTCCAAACACAGAGTCACGAGCATTGGACAGATTTGGAAAACTCACATATGCTTCAGCCAGCTTTACCCTCTGTGTGCAGAACTGTATGGCACACATGACTAGGCTTCAGAGGGATTTGATCAACGAAGCTGTAGGTCAGTGGCATCCCCACTGACAGATGAGTCTTGTAAGTCAGTTGGCCACTATGTTACGTATATCAAATGTATCCACGCATCTCTTTTAATGTAGTGAGTAATATGGCTCAGGAGGCAGGCACTTGATTTGTAGTTTGCTGACATTTCTGAATGCACCTTTATAACTTTGTGGAGTAAGGAATCTTTTGTTAATAAAGGCCCTGAAGAGGAGCGAACAGGGTGGCATGCCATTGACTGCCATAGAAATTTGCTTTTCCAGCAGTGGCCAGCTTTTCAAAGCTAAAAGACACTCACCCATGCACTCTGTCAGGAGATTGAGAGAAGCACTGTATAAAAAAACAGAAAACAAAAGTCTTGGCGCTATCTTGCTGAAATATAGTCCTTTAAATGCCCCTGTTCCTCTCTCAGTCATAGGTGATTCCAAGGCTAACAACCCCAAGGGCCCTTTTTTAGCCTAGCAGTGCTTCCCAAATGTATCTGACAAGTTTTGATTCCCTAGGGTTATTATAAGGGGGTGCATGTAGACTTCAACATGGGTGGTCAAGCATTTACAAATCTGCCTTTCTCTAATTGAGACATAGGTGCTAGACTGGGGTAAATTTCTGATTCTTCATCCACTGTTCCAGTCTATGATTGGATTGCATTGGGGAAAATTCTGCTTCACATGGATAGGAAGTCTGACCCAGAGAAAGGGTAGTGTCTCAGACACATATCTGTCCATCCAATATGTCCTGTTTGTTACAGATCAGGGTTAGGTTCCTAGATTGTGTAATTCTGATGCTGTTTGTTTTGCTGATGTCCAGTAGGTCCATCTGAGTGGGAACAGAGGATGCTTTGTAGGCCAGGCATTGATCATCTCTCAGTAGTGTTTAGTACAGGCATAGGGCTTTGAGGTGAACATGTTGCTTAAATCCTGTGTTCCTTTTGTGTGTAACCTATATGGATGTTCCAGTTGTTGCATATACCCAGTCAGGTACATACTGAAGGGGGCATTGGACTTAGTGATTTATCTGATGGGGGCTAAGTACAAAGAAACAATGACATCCTAGGTCCTAGATGCCATACTCTTGCTTATATGTTGCACAACATAGAATGATCTCCTTACTACTATAGATTGTGATGGTTGAAGGGTAGGTTAATGTCTGCATGCACCACAAATCCCTATTACCAATGTGGTAGTTTTGAGGGTAGTAATCTTCTTGTTTCATCTGGTTTGTTTGATACAATTGATGGAAAATAAGATGGTCCTCAAATCTTGTCTGGCCATTCTGCAAGGGTTCTTGAACCTTCAACAAAAGCTATCACAATACCCCTGAGCTGACTCTTCCCTCATATCTCTTTTGCTGCTTGAGTAGTTGGATGGATCTGTGCCTTGAGAAAGCTAAGTGCCCCGTTATTCTCATGCTGTGCATAATTACAGTTGTGAACATTGTTTTTTTTTCTTAACCTTTCTTGATCACTTATATTTTCAAGCCCTTTTTATTGCCCTTTTGCTTCTTTTTAAACAAATAAAGAAATAAAAAAGAAAAAAAATTTCCGTGGCTCTTTCCTCAGTGTTCTTGCCCTCTTTCTTTCTGTATGATTGCCCTCGTTGACTACTAAATTTTTGCCTATTTATCTTCCTAATTGTTACACATGTCTTTGATAATGGTAGTTTCGCCCTTTAACTTTTCTGTTTGTTTGCAGTATTACTAATGGAAAGGGCTTCACAAAAATTATCCAATCTGGCCACAAAATCCTGCCCCAGTCCAGCCACGATCTTTGTGTGATATGCCTGAGCTTTGCTTATTTATTGGTGGGTAGCTCCATATGCAAGGCCTTTGGGCCTCTCTCCCTTGCTGAGTATAAAAATAAGTTAATATTCAGGGGTCGTCTTCTCCCTGATCCTCCACTTGCCAGTGGTCATAAGTCAAAAAAGTTAAACGTAAGGACAGAGAAAGAGGCAAGGAGAAAGAACCAAAGAAAAACATTTTAACATGTGGGCCCTTCGTCAGCAGCAAAGCTCCTTAGGCAAGAATCTGTGCATCTATCAGTCACATCGACTTCAGTGTATGCATTAGCTCCCCCAGGAACAGCTCATTCAGAGTCCATAGTGATAGAAGAAAAGTCATCTAGGAAAATGCTTAGTAGACAGTCTTAGTGAAGGAGCTGTCTCACTTTATGGTCTCCTGCCCCCTTCCTCCCCAATCTTCCTTTAGGTTTGCCAGGTCCTTTTGGAGTGCATCAGATGTGTACTACGATCAAATAATGAGGGCTTTTCTGAAGTCTCAGAATGAGATGGGTGTCCTCTCAATCAGTAGGGCAGATCAGGTTGACCCACAGTACCTTATACTAACTCCTTACCAAGTCTCTTTATATTCCAGTGTTTTTAGAGTTGAGACCTCAGCTGGAGCCTGTGGGCTTGGTGTTGACTGGTGTCCCCACCTTTGCACTGACTTTTATTCATCTGATTCACTCGACACTGACCTTCAATATCGATGGAGTCTTGGAACCAACTCCTCAAGGTTGATCCTTTTGCCGTTGTCACGTCAAAGTCTTGTGCATTTGATGCAGCATCCCCAGTCTCTGCCTTGGAGCCTTCTGGGTCTTCAGTGTTGACTCTCCCTTCTTTATAGCCATTTATGTCTACTTTGGCAGAGAAAAAATGGCAGCAGGTTAGGGGTTTCTGATACTGACAGACTCTGAGTCTACTTTCGATGTTACAGAGAAAACTATAGCATTTCTCTTGAGAAGGTTGAAAGAGCCTTCACCAGCATTGGCTACAGCTCCTGACACAATAATCAGTCCTTTGGCCATCTCATCACTCATCCCATGGGCAGAGCAGGAGGAAAAGCTTCAAAGAGCCGCAGTAGGTTCATAGTGCATCTTCTGGAGGACTTGGACGAGCCCCCTCTGAATATTTCATGGAAAACGACATGCAAAAGGAAGTACATAGTCTCCCCCCACAGAGTAGTTAACTTCAGAAACTGACTTGGATGATCGTGAGGGCTTCCCACAATTCCCTCAAGAATATGCCATTGTTAGCAAAATCCTTAAATTAATGTACTAGATACTTTTCAAGATGAGGACATGTTTGAGGCTTACCATATTGCAGCTTGTACATCCTGGGTGTAACCTGCTGCCAATCATCTTTTAGATATGGCCAATCGGAGAGCACGGAAGAACTGGACTCCATTGAGGCTATCCTTAGGAAGCCAAACCAGGTACTTTTCCATCCTAACGATAGGTAGCACTGGAGTGTAAGGGTCCTTTGGTGGGCACTAGTGTTGTAGCAGCAGCCACCAAGAGACAGCGGTCAGACAAAGCAGCTGCTATCCATCTGCTAGACAAGTAGTCTAGAGCATTGGACAGAATGAAGAAGCATGCCTGCACCTTAGGTACCTTTGCTCTGAGATCATTGAACTGTGCCACATACATGAATTGGTTCCAAAGAGATGTAGTAGAACAGGTTTTAGATTCTTAGCAAAAGCTACCAATGCCTTAGTCAAGGAGACAGACCGAGATGCAAATGGCTACAATGCTAAATATCTCTCTTCTCCATTTGAGGCTCTTACATAATGCATATAGGGCAGCAAGATCAGCGTGGATTGACATTATACTGAGGTGTTATGCCTGGCCCCACCTTTGTGGTTTAGCAGATAAATTTAAGGCAACGTTTACCAAGGCCTCAGACAGTGAATCCTTATTTGGACATGTGGTGAAAAGGGGGATTGCAGAGGACTGAGCAAGGAGGAAAGACATCTGCCTTGGGTGTTTTAAGATTCCCTAAAATTTCTACAGTGGGAATTAGGAGTGGTCCAAGTCCCCTATAGTTTCATAAATCCCACCAGCAATTCTTTGACTTCTCCTCTGACAGGGGTGACTGTGGCAGAGGCATCCACTTTAATGGATGCTGCCCCCAAGGCAGAGGAGGTCCACAGAACTAGAGATTTGGGGGTGTCTTCTCAGTGTCCTTGAATGCTTGCCTGGCTGCTCTCTTCTGGAGGCAATTGTAGATTGCTTGTCTCTCCATTCAGTTGAGTGGATGACCATCAAGCAGGATAACTAAGGGTGAGAAATCATATCTAGAGGCTAAATAATACCCTTTTCCCCATCTTCTACATCAGACACTCACATTTCCATATGTCCTACCACACCAATGCAAAGTGACAAAAAGAGAAATAGCCATTCTCTTGGAGAGAAAAAAAGTGATGTTCAAGCTGTTGTTTTAGGCATGTTAATAGACTGAAGTCTCAGAGAAGTGCCACACAATAATTGAGATCCTGTAGTAAAAGCTCTTCAAAGAAATATGAAGGTAAATACAGGTGAAGGAGGTCTATAAATGCATTATCTTCTGACCTTCCCACATTGTGTATTATGGTAGAATGAGTAACTTGCTGCACATATTTTGTAATACATTTTTTTCCTTTGCACTTAAGGGTCAGCAGAGTCCCACAGAGCTTGGATGAGCTAGGGGAAAGCATACAGTTACTGGAGAGCCTGCAAAGTGACTTGGCAAAGATTGGGCAAAGAATTCCTCCTATCCATGACCAGTTTACGATCTTGGAGAAATATGAAGTTCCTGTGGATGAAATGGTACGATAATTTCTTGTGATTACTTTTATCATGTAACAGTGCATCATATAAGCCTCAACACAGGTTCAAGGTAGACTTCCTGGACTCTAGTGTAGCCCAGCGTTTGTTGTAATATATTTATGCAGCAGTATAGTGCTATGCCAGTTATTTAGTATAGCATATTTTCCTGTGGATGGAGAGTACAGCAGATAAATATAATCACATGAGCTGCTTTGTGTTCATACTTGTTTGGTTTGAAGCGTTTCTTTTCTTGATTCCATTTTTTCTAATATTTTGTTTAATTATTTATTTTTTCTCCCTTCTTGTATCATGTTGACCATCAGTCCCACTAAACACAAGCTCATTGTGTTTCCCACAGGTGGTGGGTACCTCAGATCCCCTGGGGCAATAGCTGGCTGGAGGGACATTCATACTGGCAGACATCAGGAAGTCTGCATCTTTGTTGGCATCCTTACAACTGAGGACACTGTGTACGTCTTAGCATCTCTCCCCCCTCAATGTTAATGTTGGTATATGGTCCACCTATTCTCCAATGTCTGTGCATGCATGCCCCTCCGCACATGCATTCAAGGGCTACCATCACCAACTTCAGTGTTTCACCAATGCCCAACCCCAGGCTGGCCCCCCACCGAACACTCATGCTTGCCTGCCATCTGGCATGATGTCTGCCTTCCTAGAACCACTGGTCTGTCCAGAGTCACCAGTCTTTCCCAAACAAGTTATACATGCCTGTTTTCTCCATCAGATACCTGATCTGCTAATCAAACATAGATTGCCTTGGTTGTAGTTAGGAGTTTATCCCTCTCTGTTACCACAGAGGCGTCTTATTTTAACATTTCTGTAATTTCCAGTTGAGTGCATATCTCCTTATTTATGTGCATTGGTTCAGTTTTGGCAAGTGTTGAGGCAGCAGTGAGTCAGATTTTGACATCATTACCCAATTACAACTCACCAACCTAGCATTTCTCTTATTTACTTGCAGTGTTGCAGAAGGGCGGTCACAGTGGCGGAGTGGTTAGCATTGCCGCCTCACAGCAAGAGGCTCTCCGGTTCAATCCTCGGCTGGGGTGCCTTCTGTGCGGAGTCTGCATGTCCTCACTGTGGCCGCGTGGGTTACCTCTCACATCCCAAAGACATGATGTAGGTGGATTGGACACTCTAAATTTGGCCCTAGGTGTGAGTGCGTGCGTGTGCACGCCTTCTGTGAAGGGTTAGGTGCTGGGCTGGCAACTCAACACCATAAAACTCTACTGCCAATCATGAGTGGACAAGGTGATCCACTGTGGTGACCACTAACCAGGAAAAGCCGAAAGAAGAAGAAAAAAAGAACTTGCAGTGTTGCAGAGGCCAGTCTGTAACCAGTGGCATCTTGTGACAGAAGTAAAATGGTCTCCATATGTCTGCAGTCTGTATTTAGATATTGACATATCTAGTTCTGGTTGGCTCCTTGCCTCTAATGGATTATGGAGTTAGAACTTCCTACAGATTAGCTTTTGTGTTAAAGAATTTGGTATGAGGTTGTAGGCATCACCTTGTCAGTTGTGGCAATATTTACATAACCATACAGGTTTCATTTCCTGCTCTGGCTGAAGACCCTCTTGTCCTCCTGCAAAAAGCAAACCCCCCAGAAGAGCTGCTTTATACAAACTGTGCTCACACTTCTGCTTTGGGGAAAAAATCTGAACAAACAGGGAAGATAAAGATCAGAAGATGTGAATTATCATTCATGGTGATACAAGCAGTTTGTAATCACAGAAGGTGGGAGGCTGAATCAGCAAAGAGGTCTTGGAATAGTTTTTCGCTGAGTAGGCTATGGATACAAAACATGGCTTCCCTGATTATGTTTTGGAATAAAATGGAAGGAGAGACGTAAGATGATGCAGAAGTAGGTATTAGTAAACAAGAAGACTATGTTGTCCACTACATAGGGATTTGAACAGACTATGTTAAACAACACAAGGTGGATAAATCCCTAAAACTAGGACAAAATAGCAGATACTTTGTGTTGATAAATACAATCATTTCAGTCACCTCAGTAAAAAAGTCTTCAAAATAAGTGTTTGAACAGACTATGCTGGCTACGTAGTATTTACCTGCTGACTGTTTTCCTCTGTTTCATAACCTCAGCCCTTGCATCTCCTTTTTTTCCAGTCTTGAAGAAGTATGGGGAACGTTCTGTATAAGGTGTGGAGTAAGAGGCAGCACGTTACTTTGTACAGCATTTAAATATGTGTTTCCTAGGAGTGATTTTGCAAATGGACTTTACTTAGACTCAGTCCCATGTGAGCACACCTTCTTCCATCTGTATATTAGCCTGAAACATTAAGTAGATTATCCTGGACTTGACTTTTCAACTTTTTTTGTCAGTCATCCAAGAATCCTGAGCCATGGAATTTGTGTAACATGAAGAACAGTTCCCTTGCTTTTCCAGTCTTCTGGGCTTCTTTCTTACCTCTTACAGCAAATGTAAGGTGTTGCTTTCTGTTTTGTACTTGTTTTTTTTTTTAGAAACAAATGAATCATCTCATTTGTAACTTCCTCCTTAGTCAAATCAGACCACAAGTCAGACGCATTCACCACTAAGCCTGAAGCATCTTCTAATACTTGATATTCAGAGATTATGCGAAGGCTAATCTACTAAAACAGAGTGCTGACCTTACTAAATTCAAAATCCCCATCAATCTTGATGACTCTATTGCTTATGTGGAATCCTTCACTGCCACATTTTTTGCACACGGAACTAGCTGCATAGACGTATCTTTTCCCAACAGAAATAAATGCACCAGTTTCAAATATAAACCCCTGTGGTGGAGCCCAAATATAAATTGGCTCTATAATAAAAGAAAAAAAAAAAACACTTCTTTCACACAAGTATAAATCTAATTCTCAGTATGCCAAAAACACTCTTGCTAATCTAAACAAACAACTCTGGACTTCGATCAAATAAACCAAAGCCCAGATATGAGGTAAAAATAGCCACCCAGGTGAAGTATAGCCACAAAGACGTTGTTCAATTATATTAAAATTTGTTATTGTAAATATTGATTGCATTAAAATGATACCTTGGAGCTTTTCTCCCCGGGTCTCTGCTGAAAAAAGGCACCTGTGCCCAGTCAGACTTTCCAGGTGAGTAATAATAAATAAATAAGTAAACTAGTTCTTAAGGCACTATCTAAGGCCAAGAACACGTGGGGGCTAGGTAGCATACCAGGCTGCTTACTGGTCAGCCTGAAACGTGACTCGTCTGATTTCCTACAGAAGCTATTCAGTACGAGCCTCAAAACAAGCTTCTTGTTGGATGTATGGAGAACAGCAGCAGTCATTCCCTCAGTGGGCTTCAGTGATCCTGGATATCAATAGACTCATCAGCCTCACTAGTCTCATCTGTAAGGATATGGAATTAATATACAAGAATATAGATAACGCACAGATTTTTGACCCAGACTTGTTCAGATTTGTCAAGGGCAGTTCCCAATTACTTAACCTGGTCAAGTTCTTTGAAAAAGTTAGTAAAACAATGCACAAGGAATAAACAATGCAAACTTGCAGGATAATGGCTGAATAACTTGATACATTATATAGGCTAAAAGGGGTATCACCAATGCTTTCTTCAACTCCGGGTCAAAAACAGAAAGCAAACAAAAAAAAGAGGCTGCTCCTTCCATTGGCATATGCATGCATGGGCAACATATGAGGTGGAGTCCTGACAGCTGCTAATTAAAACCTGGCTTTAGCAACATCATTAAGCACTAATGGGTGACATCTGAAGAAGAAATATGGACATGGGAAAGAAAAATAATTAATATGGTGCAATATTTATGCAAATGAGAAAGCAAAACTAATCAATACAAAAAAGCAATACCAAAGATACTTGAATAGAAGTACAGACAAAAGGTACTGGATCACCATCATCCCCTTTTCTCTATTTTTTTCTACATGGGGTTAGGGTTTCGTGTTAACTGTTGTCAACTCTCTCGATTTAGTGACACACTCCTGCCTTCTTCAACACTCATGCCTGACTGTCTCAGATCTTCCTTCACACAATCCATCCACCTCTTTGCTGAATGCCCTCCCTTCCTCTTACCTTCTTCCTGTCTGTCCCAAATCTTCCTCACCAGATTCTCTTCTGCTTTTTTGCACGTGTCCAAGCCACCGCAATGTGTTCTCTTTGATCTTTTCTGCAATTGGAGCTTAAAGGTACTAGATCAGATGGACAGAAAATCAAGAAAAAAGCTTCATACTTATCAAATGCTTTAGAAAAAGCAGTATATACCAAGATTATATATTCCCTGTTCTGAAGTAGGTATGGGCCTCCTCAAAACTGATTACGTGTATAGATCTGCAATTGTAGGACTGCATAGTGCTGCAAATCAAATTCCATTCCCCACCTGCAAGTAATATTTCATGATGAAAACTGATTTTCTCCCAGAATTTTCTTATGCTCCATTATAGCAGTTTTAGGTGGAATATAAATACAAGCCAATGTGTAATGCTCCTTCCTTTCCAGTAGCTCCTTAGTACTACAAATCTGCCATTATTATCTTTTTTATTCTCTTCTGTCACTATTGGAGCTCCTCTTGCAATTAATATAAGCATTACTCTTTTCATCTGTCCCAGGTATTCTGCTGAATAACCATCCTAAAAAACCTTCTTTATCAAATTTGCATTTTCAGTTCTTTCCAGGTGTGTCTCCTGTAACATAGCTATATGCACTCTACATTTTTTAATATAGTTCACTATTCTTTCTTTTTTCCATTTATCTGTGAGACCATTGATATTTAAAGACATTAAAGTAAGCATCATTGTATTAAAAAGTTATTATTCCCACCTTTTATGTATAACAACTTTTTATTAAATGTATAGTTCCAGCTTTTGTGTTACATCCATATCCTATTTGGCAGGTTGAACATTTATATAGTTGTTTGTTGTCATATCCATTTGAGCCTGTCACATCTTACAAAACATTTTGTTTTATTGAAAGCCCTCAAAGAAAACAACCCCCCAATACTCCCTAAAACCTGTTACTTTAATACTAATGCACAAAACTATGTACATCTTCAGATATTAAAGTTTTACCCTCCTAATAGGAACAAATGTTCCAAACTGATAAGACTTGAGTTAACCTAAGAGAGAGGTTATCCATGGTAAGATGCATGGTACATCCTGTGCTTCTAAGTGCTAACTGGTTTTGTCTTATCTTTATAGCTCTTCTGGCTGGGGAAACCCCTGAATGCTTTCGGAGAACATTATCTCCTAGCCAGTTATTTTTTTCTTTCCCCAGCAAATCATTCCACCAGACCGTAACCAATATCTCTTTATCACATTGTATCCATGGGGAAATGAGAACCAAATAGCCAGTTTTTCACTATTGGGTTGTCCTCATGGAGACATGAACCAGTCAATTTCTCCTTATCATATTATTTCCATGGAGACATGAGGGCCAGATACAGAATTGCTACTAAGCAGACATTCATTTGCTAGAAAAAAAGCCTCACAATATTCAATATTTTTCATTTACTTGCTTTCTCTTAAAACCTGTTACTAAATCAATCTAAGGTCCTTAGTCCAGTCATTCCCACATGCAATAATGGGCAAAAGCACATTAATCTTTCTTATGTCATGTTCATTTAACCATTTTTTTGTTACATTGCAGTGCCTACGTTTTTTAAAACTGAACAAGCAAAAAGAGAGAAGACAGAAAGAAAAGGAAAAAAAAACAGCAGCACCTATTTACAATCCGCATTACACTTAAAAATAACTGAATAAATCCATCAACATTGGGTCAGAGGATGCCATGTATGCCAGACACAGGTCACCTCTTAGTCAGTAGGATACTGAGTATAGTGGCAGGGCTTTGAGTTGGTCTATGTATGACATGTTGTTTAGGCAGTGTATCCTTTTAGTAAGGTATCTCTCTGTGGGCATTCCAATTGTTTTGTGTGTCTGGACATGTTAACGGGGGCATTATATTCAGTGATTGGCTTAATGACAGCTGAGTAAAGGAGGATAATGAAATATCTAGATCTAGACCCAATCCCTTTGTTTATAAGCTGTCCAATGTAGAAGGCTGTCTTAAAGCAATGGACACATGTTGGTCAATAGTCAGGTCACTGTTTACATAAGTTCCCAAATCCTGAACAACTGGGCCATCTCTTAGGGACATGTCAGTGTGGTAGTTCCCTGAGGTAGATAGCTTCCCAAAGGATTCAATAATGAATAGGTTCATATGTAGGTACTAGGCTATCGGCCCTAGGGTCTATACAAGCCTAGCCAAAAAGGTACTCTGGCTTTCGCCACCCAAGAAAATTATTTTCCTGTGCCCCTGTCGAGCAGAGCCACAGAGGTGATCCCCGGGGTGAATTTCCTATTTCCCATCCAATCATCAAGATTTTCTTTGAAGAGTACTAATGAGGAGCTTTGTTTGATATAGATAGGTAGTTTGTTCCAGAGTATGGGAAGTCTCTGGGACAGGAATCTATCCCTCCAGTATGTTCTGCTTATTGTGGTGACAAGGTTTAGGTCCCTAGAGCGTGTAGCTCAGAGGGATTGGGATTTCTTTAAGTGGAGCATGTCCAACAGCTCTGGGTTTGACATAGCTTTGTATGTTAGGCAGAGATCACCTCTGAGTAGGCGATATGCGATGGAATAAAGCTGGAGTTTTTTTAAGATGGTCTGCATAGGGCATCTGTTTGAGGCCAGTAGTCCTCTTTGTGAGGTATTTCTGCGGCCTTTCCAGTTGTTGTAGATGTCTTGTGAGGTACATACCAAAAGGGCCGTTGTACTATATAATGGGTCTAATGAGTGTCGAGTAGAGGGAAACAATGACCTCTTTTTTCCTGGATGAGAAACCTTTTGTGATGAGGTGTGCCACGTAGAAAGATTTTGTGACTACTGTGGCGATGTGATTATCAAAGGAGAGAGACTACTGTCCACGTGTGTCCCAAGGTCTCTTATCACACTTTTGGTGTTAAGTAGACTACCACCTTTGTGGTAGCTCATGGGTACAGAGTTTTTACCAAAGGGGATGACAGTGCACTTTTTGGCATTGAGCTTGAGGCCATGGCTTTGACACTAGGTAACTGTCTCAGTGAGGCCCTTTTGTAGGATGTCCACATCATTAGGAGTTTCAGTTATGGCTCCTAGTTTGCAGTCATCTGTGATCTTTATTAGCCAAAGACCTTCTGTGTTAGCCTGTACTTCAGAGAAGTAGATACCAAACAGGAGAGGACCTAGGACTGAACCCTGTGGTACTCCACTGGTCACTGGTCTGAAGTTAGATTTAGAGTCTGCTACTTTCACAGTGTGGGTTCTGTCAGTGAGCCTAATAGTAGCTTTGGATAAAGAAAAAGCCTTTGATTCATTAAGCTGGGAGTTTCAGATATATCTTGAGGGGCAGATGGAGAGAGAGGGGTAAAGTTAGAGCTAACTTTATCAGCCAATAGGTTCACTATAGCTTCAGCCTTAAGGTAGCCAACCTAATTTACAATCAGCTGTTCTAGCTTCAAACTTGGCTTTGGTGGACTTTATTAAGCTCCTTTGTTCATATTCACATTTCTTTCAATAAATTTAGTGACTGAATGGTTTTCACCACTATAAAAAACTGAATATCCACCACCCCAAAATAAGAGCTACCAAAGAAATAGCCATTTAAATCCCTTCTGACAGTTCACGTCAATAACAATTAAATCTGCAATGTGCTATCAGCTGACTGCTTTATTCTCTAACTAGGCTGCTTACTTAAGGCCCTTATTGTGTAACCCACCTTCTGTGCAACTGCTGGACCGTCAAGTAACTTAAGGTATAAATGAGTCTTTTGTAGTTCCCTCAGTTACTACTAATTAGTAACCAAAATGCTTTAGAAAAAGCATTTCCTGTAATACTTTTAAGTATAGGCTTTGATTTCTTAATGTTGGTATATTTAAGACTCTGCTATGCATATTATATGAATTATGTTTTGTGTATTATTTAAATGTGTAATGTCCACTGTCACTTGCTCTTTATCATTGTTGTTTATTATCTTGACTTGTTTCCCCCAGGACTGTGTTGAATATGAGACCACCCAGAGTCACATTCACAGTTAACAAAAAATAAATTAGTAACTACATTTTTTAATATATTGATATTTTAAAGATACCTATATTGCAAAACTGAAGAAAAGTGGAGAGTAGAGTGAGATAGGTGAGTGATGCAGTAGGTGCGTGATGCAGAATTAGTGAAAGCATCCAGTATGTATGTTTCAGAGTGCACTGCAACCCTGTTGCATTAAACGTACTGAGATTAGAAGAATTGTTCACTACCATCAATTAACTGATTAATAAGACACTGGACTATACAATATGGCTGGATGTAAAATTTGTAACCAAAGAAGGTATGGCTAACTATTGTTAATGAAAGATATACTATTCACTATATTTTGTGATAAACTAACTGAGAAAATGCTTCTTAATGTAGGCAAAGTGCTACTTACAGGTCCAGCATTTACTGATACTAACAAAACTTTTAAACATGTTGACCACTCCATCTTCCTAAACCATATGTTTGAGTTCTGCATTAGTTCTGAGGCATCCCTTCAATTTCAAAACAACTTATCTCTAATCATGACTTCTCAGTAAAACTAGTTCCTCAACCTCAGTCAAGTCCCCCTACTGAAAGGAGTCCCATAGTGGCCAATACTGACCCTTCTTCTATTTTCCATCTTTATCAGAAAAGTCCCTATTACCTGCATCACCTCACAGTCTTGCTATTTACTGATGATATTACTTTCCACTCTCGTGACTCGTACCTTTCTCGGAACATCAACTATAAAATTATGTCCACATACATCAACTGGATTAATGACAAAATGACATGTGCTTCTTAATTCTTCTTAATCTGTATATATATATATATATATATATATATATATATATATATATATGTGTGTGTGTGTGTGTGTGTGTGTGTGTATATATATATATATATATATATATATATACAAACACAGACACACACTTTAACAATAATAATAAAAAAAAATCTTAAAAATCATTACTTCTTGCAGATCTAATATCTACACCAGGGGTTCCCAAAGTGTGCACCGCGGCACCCTGGGGAGCCGCGGCTTCCTCACAGGGGTACCGCGAACTAATAAGCTTAGCTGCAAACTAGATCTTCACCTACACTGTAGCTTTTTAGCAGAACTGGCATCAAGTATAGCAACGGTCCCCAACCGCTGGGCAGTGGAGCACTTGGAATAGGGCCGTCAGGTAAGTGAATGCCTATATGTGTGTGTGTGTGTGTGTGTGTGTGTGTGTGTGTGTGTGCGTGTCTGTCTGTCTGTCTGTCTGCCTGCCTGCCTGCGTGTGTGAGTGAATGCGTGCATGAAAGCAAAAGAGTCGGTCTGTGTGAGAGAGATCGGGAGAGTGAGAGCGATATGTGAATGAATACAGGAATGAATGAAGAAGTGGCTGTGTGTGTGAGATCGGGAGAGTGAGAGCGATGTGTGAGTGAAAGCAAGTATGAATGAGGAACTGGCTGTGTGTGTGAATGAATGCAGGTGTGAATGAGGAAGTGGCTGTGTGTGTGTATGTGTGAGATCGGGAGAGTGAGAGCAATGTGTGAATGAATGCAGGTATGAATGAGGATGTGGCTGTGTGTGTGTATGTGTGAGATCGGAAGAGTGAGAGGGATGTATGAATGAATGCGTAAGTGGGTGTGTGGCATGTGGGCGTGAGATCGGCAGAGGCAGAGTGATGTATGAATGAATGCATAAGTGGGTGTGTGGCACGTGGGTGTGACAGACAGTGAGAGATATGTGTGAATGAAAGTATGAATGAGGAAGTGACTGTGAGTATGTTTGTTCGGGAAAGAGAGCGATGTGTGAGTGAATGCAGGTATGACTGAGGAAGTGTCTGTGTGTGATTGGGAGAGTAAGAGTGATGTGTGTGAGTGAATGCAGGTATGAATGAGGGAGTGAGTATGACTGTGTGAGAGATCAGAAGAGAGTGAGAGCGATGTGTGTGAGTGAATGCGTGCATGAATGCAAAAGATACTGTGTGTGTGTGTGTGTGTGTGTGTGTGTGTGTGTGTGTGTGTGTGTGTGTGTGTGTGTGTGTGTGTGTGTGTGTGAGTCACAGGGGGAGAGAGTGAAGAGTGAGTGAGATCCTTGGCAGCGGCAGCAATGAGGTCTGTCTGGACCATACCACTGCACACATACCTCTCACCCCTTAGATCAAAATATTTGGACAATGCCAAAAATAGTGGGGGTACAAAGACACAAAATTGGGACACTTTTAAGTACTGCTGTCACAAACTTAGAAAGTTGATAGAAATGCAGGTTTTGGATTAGCATGAATTTTCTGAAGGGTATGAAGTATGAAACTCAGCTGTCTGTCATTATTTTATGACTTCAACCTCCATGATCTGCCAGTGATTTACCAGAAAACAATTTTCAACCTCAATGATCTGCCAGTGATTTACCAGAAAACAATTTTATGAGAAAAAGACCAAAAATATGAGGCAAAAATCTGGACATTCTGCAAAAAATCTGTTCAGTTGAGAAGTATGCTAAACAGAGCCAAATAATAGGGACAGATTTTAAATATTGCTCTTATAAACTTAAAGTTAATAAGGTTGCCATTAGGTTTGCTTACCTCTTAACCATAGTAATTCAGTGTTATGCTGTTAAGCAGACTGTACATTTTTTTGGTAATTCTTTTTATTGTACTTTTAAGCTTTTCTCCCCAGGTCTCCTAGTCCAGTCGGGCAGCCTTGTTAAACAAATGTGAAATAAATAAATGAAATATGCACTTTATGCGCTGGGGGGGGCACCTTTGGAAATCCTGGATTCAGCAAGGGAGCCGAGAATTGAAAACGTTTGAGAACCACTGATCTACACAATGCTTAACCTGGAAATTTCACTTAATTTAGACAGTTACTAATCTGGCTGGATGTATCCCTTACCGTTCATATTCACCTAAAAAATAAACAGAAATATAAACACTATAGCAAGCTAACTGATATTTTGGTCCAGGAAAATAACACATGTTTTGTCCTGTATAGCAAGAGCAGCCATGCATAAAGGCATCCTGCTCTCCCACTTAAATATGGCCTACCCCTAATGGCTACTGCCTCAGAAAAGAATGGAAAAACATACAGACTATCTCAAAAAATATGTAGATTTATCACTCTCTCCCCAAAGTCAGAAAACAACTACCAAACTATAACAAAAGTGCTTCTAGACACACAGACAGCAGATATGATATTGGCCTCTCAATTATATAAACTTGTACAATCAAACAGCTTCATCCCCTCGCTTAAAATCCACCCTAAGAATATCATCATGAAACCTTAGAGGCCAAAACCACAATGAACCTTCACTTGAAATCCCCAACCAAAGTTTAGTGCATCAAACATAGTTTCTCTAGTCCTGGTCACATGTTGTTGTGTCTTTCGGCTTTTCCTGGTTAGGGGTCGCCACAGCAGAACTCCGGTCCGCTAATGATTGGTAGTTGATTTTTACGTGCCGAGTTACCAGCCCTGACGCACAACCTTCAACGAAGGTACGCCCATTCACGCATGTCTCCACACAGAAGACGCTCTAGATGAGAATCGAACTGGACAGCGTTTTACTGCGAGGTGACACCAGTCCTGGTTACATAATGTAGGAATATTTTTTCTGCTTAACTGAAAGTATATGCAATATTGCACAGTCTGCTAAATACCCACCTTCCTACTTGCAAATGTGTTCTGACATGACATACTACCTACCTCCACTACCCATTAACATTAATTATATCTTTTCCAGTATATTGTCCAGCTTACAGTAAAATATTATTGTAATATTCTGATCTTTATCCTTTTCTTTCTGTAATTCTACTCCTCACCTCTGACTGCTGTATTTACTATGCAATTTTTGAACATTTCTACATATCAGACAAATTAAGGTCGATGAAAGATATAAATTACAGAAGGTCAGTAAGACCCAAAATGTTCGCTGTCTGATGAAACAAATGAACACAGTAATCAAGATTATTAAAAGAAAATCTGATGTCAGTTTTTATTCTTTCCTCACCTGCTGGGTTTAGATCCGAACCTTTGATCCAACTCGGATGTTACTAAAGCTCTTGGTAACCAAAAGCTGTTGAGCTTCTCCCTTATCCATAATGCACTAACCTCTAACATACCTCCAATCTCATTTGCCACTTTTAGTGAAAGGATGCTGTCAGCCATAGCTCTTGAGCTTTATCGCTGTTTTTTACTTAAGTCAAAGTTTATCATTCGGACTTTGTGTTCTACCTTTTGTGCCATAGTTGTTAGGTTTCTATTAATCCCTTACCCTTGTACTTATTTTTTTTCTGTAAATACCATTTTGAGTATCTAGCCCTTCTTTTCTTCTGTACATTAGTGTATTCTTAATTACCATTGCTTGTAATACCTTTTCCTCTTTTCTTGCCAACCAAAAAAAAAAAAAAACAAAACTTTCCTATCTGCTTGAGAAGGGGTCTTCCAGCTTCAAAAAGCATTCATAGTGTGAGCACAAGTTGCCTGTTTCGGATGCCCACAATCTTTGCATTTACTGTTTAGGTCTGCAGCACCTACAAGAAGACTGTTCTGTTTGCCACAGTTTTAATCCCTGTGCTTTAGTGGACAGAAAGAATAAATTTAATGCTGAAAAGTTTGTTGCCTTCATCTTTCAGAGAAGCTATTTCAGAGGTTCAGTCCTCCAAGCTTAAGTCCAAGTTGAAATCTCCGATTGCTTTTAATTCCATAACTCCATCCTTGGCATTGTCTAGAAAGAGGATTAAGTCAGATTTGAGGAGGTCTCAAACATCTTCCCCTCAGATCTGAAGAAAAAGAGGTTTACAGATCTGACGTTCTCGGAGCCAACCAAAAAATATTCTGAGCCAACTATGTCAGATTCTATTGTACTGCTTAGGACCTGTTATTCATCAGACATCAGACATCAGAGTCCTAGTTCCCTTTATCAAAAGGTGCCATGCTAAGTCACCTTCCCTGGCCTCATCTTGTTCCTCCAGAAGTTTGACTGAAGTGAATGTGGATAGTATGATGATGAAGTTTCTCTCGGCACAGATCCCTATGGGTGTGTTACTGGCTCCTACCACTTTGGGTCAGGAGGCCCGTCCTTCATCCATATCACTACTTCAGACTCCTACTCTGATCCATTGGGATGCTTCTAGTCCCTGGATCCAAGTCTTCCAGGTCTGTCTGGCTTGGATCTGAAGATAACCCTATCTTTGGATCCGAAGCTAACTCTGAGTGCCACAGCTCCACCGTCTTCGAATCTGGAGGACTGCCGGAGCCGAAGCTTCCTTGTTGGATCCGAGGTGCTGAGATCGACTCTGAAGGTCTCAGAGTTGTCTCTGCATGTTGGTGCTTTGGCATTGGAAAGCTCGGCTTCAAATTCCTCCTCTGGAGATTGCTGTCTGGGTGGGAGGAGACAGTGGTCCATTAGCCTGCCTTCTTGGTGCTAAGGTCATCTCTTTCCCCTGGATAGTCTGCCTCTGAGGTGGTGAAGAAGGTGTTTATTTTGCTACAACAGGATGTATGGACCCACCCCCCCTCAGATCTTCAGTCCAGCAGCCAGAGAGGTGGTTGGACCTCCAGCAACCCTTCACCTGAGGAGTCTTTATTCTACAGGCCTTTGAAGCTGGCCCGTCTACTTCCTGGGTTACTTCACCCTCCAACAAGCTTATTGATTTAGTCTCTCTGTGGGCTTGGAAGGAGCCTGGCGTAGTTGAACCAATACCCAAAAGGCCAGATGGGATGCTAGCTCCACCTATGGAAAAGAAATTTTGGGCTGAAGGGCTACCTGTGGATGCCATGGTCATGGCAGCGGCCACTAAGAAGGAACTTGCCAAACAAAGTTATTCTGTTCATCCCTGTAACAAGGAGTCTAGGATGATGGACAGGTTTGAGAAGCATGTCTAAGCTTCAGTGACCTTTGTTCTTAGGTCGCTGAACTATTTGGCACATTTTACTAGTTTGCAAAGGGATTTGATCAAAGAACTTTCAGCTTCTGTTTCAGGTACTATTTCTGCTGAGGCCTAATTGTCCATGGCTTCTCAGTTATTTACCCTCCAATCTATCTCGAATTCATCCATGATGCTTATTTCACATGCAGCCGAAGGTGCCTCTAGGGCAGCAGGTTCAGGCATATCCATTAGGATGCATGCTTGGATGCATTTAAGTGATTTTGCAAAGCCGTTCAAGTCCTCATTCATCAATGTTGCTTATGACAGCACTTTTGTTCGGTCCCAAAGTGAAGGACACATTATCTAGATGTGAGAAGGATGAAAAAACCCTCTCTGCATTGGATGTATATTTTTGACCCCTCATAGATCCTTTTCTAGGCATCAACAATGTGGTCGAACGATGTGGTTCAGGAAGTCCCAGGGTTCTTTTCAGGATACATGTGGAGAAAGTTCCCCTAGGGGTAGGGACGGGATTCTAATGGAAGATGATGCCTCCACAGCAGATTCTCTCTCTGACCCGACCCTACCAGCACTCCTGAAAGGAGGCCAGATTGTCCACCTCTGCAGGCAGTCCGGGGCTAGACATAAAGATACTTAGGTGCAGAGGATTATTTCCAGAGGTTATTTAATACCCTTTTCCCTTCCACCCTCAACTCTATGAAAAATTATTGATGTTCAACACAGTCAAAGGGAATCAGCAATAGAAATATAAAAGCTGCTAGAAAAAGAATCATCCAACAGGTCCTGCCAGACCAGACAGAATCTGAAACTTACTCAAGATTCTTTTTAGTGCCAAAAAAACAGGGGACTGGTCATCAGTTTTGGATCTCAACAACTTGAACAACTCAGTTCGACACACACAGGTTCGGATGGTCATGGTTCAGTCCTTTCTCCCTTTTCTGGACAAGGATAACTAGATGTGCTCAATAGACCTTCAGGATGTGCACTATCACATGATGAACAGACAATCCAGAAGGTACTTATGCTTTCGGCTGGGAGCCAGTCATTACCAGTTCAGAGCTCCTCCCTTTAGCCTCACAACAACTCCCATGGTGTTTACCAAATGTATGGCAGTAGTAGCAGATTATTTGCGACTGCAGGGATTCCGAGTGTTTCCTTATCTAGACAACTGGCGTATTATAGCCCCAACCCGACATCTGTTAAAGGTAAGAAATCAGGTACTCCAGATTTGCTCTCATTTGGGGATAACCATAAATTACAACAAGTCTCACCTTCAACAGACTCAAAATCTGGGGTTCATAGGAGCAGTTTTCAACACCGTGAGTGGTAGTTTCTCTTCCTTTCTCAAGAGTACAGACTATCAGATTACAAGTCAGAAAAATAATTTGCAGTACCAAGATTTTAGCCCATTTGGTCCTTCAGGCTCTAGGATCAGTGCCAGCAGCAATAACCTTAGCAACTGTAGCAGATTTCATATTAGAATTCTTCAGTGGATGTTAGCAGTACAGTGGTCTGTTCTTTATGAACCCATGTCAGCACAAATAAGAAACACTTAGGCATGCAAGAGAGATCTCAAGTGCTAGATTCAATCATATCAGGTTCTACAAGGCTGTCCATTCTCCCTCAGCCCAAGGCCATAGTGACCATGGACTCTTCCCATTTGTGGTGGTGGGGGGCACTTTCTGGGGAAAATGGTCCAAGGCACTTGGTTCCCTGAAGAAGCCAATTTGCATATAAATATCCTAGAAATAAGAGCAGTACTCTTAGCATTGCAGGCCCTCGAGAATGCTCTCCCTTAAGGGACAATTGCTATTCAAACATATATCAGTAGTTTGGTACATCAATAAACAAGGAGGGACCAAATCATACCCCTTTTGCTGAAAAGCATTTAGTGTGTGCCAATGAGCAATCTCATCCAACTGTTTTCTCATAGCGATGCACAATCTGGGAAAGTCCAGTGAGATAGCAGACAAATTGAGCAGGTCCATTCTTCTACCTCACAAGTTGTCTCTCAACAAGAAAATGACAGAATTGATGTTTCGTTGATGGAGCCAACCTTACTGCAGTCTTTTTTGTTTCTCCCCTAAGCAACAAACGCAGCAACTACTTTGCCTTTGTAACAACTAGTTTGACCTAATTCCCCCCACAGGGGGAATCACCGAGGTATGCTCTACTTCACGATTGGCCTCCTGGTCTGCTTTATTACCTGCCTGCCAATTCCATTAATTCCAAAATTTCTACTGAAAGTTGTCAGGTTGAAGAGCAAAGTCATCCTCATTGCACTTTAGTGGCCTCAAAATATTTGATTTCCCTTCCTACTTTACCATCCTTGTATTCTGGATCTGATTCCCGACCTTCTGTCTTTCCCAACATGCATGATTCAGCCAGACATCTCTGAACTCAAGCTCGCAACCTGGTTTCTCCAATTCTGTTAATAGCCAGGCAACCAATGCTGTCTTCCCCTGTCTGCCATATCATTTTATCTTCTCATAAACCTTCAGCTCACAAAGTCTATACAAGTAAATGGAAATTATTTGTTTATTGGGTGCAACAAAATCATGTTGAGCCATTTTCAGCTCTGATACATAACATATTTGAATACTTAGTTTTACTCTTTAAAGAAGGGGCGAGCTCCTTTACCATTAAGGTTAAATTAGCAGCAATATCAAATTTTCATATTGGAGTTGAATGTTTTTCTGTGGTCTCTTCTAAACATTGCAAAGCATTCTTGAGAGGCACTCTTCTTTTGAGACCACTGTTTAAAGACCCTACTCCACCATGGGAAGTTAATTAGGTATTGCAAGCACTAATGCATTCCCCCTTTGAAAGTGCAGCTAACTGTGACCTTAAGTTTATCATTTGGAAAACTGTCTTTGTAGTAGGCATTACCTCAGCTAGAAGAATTTCAGAACATAAAGCCATGTCTTCAAAACCTCCCTACTTGATTTTTCATAAGGTTAGGGTTACATGAAGAACCAATGTATCCTTCCTTTCCAAGGTGAATCCAATATCAGTCAGTCCATTAATTTGCAAGTATTCTTTCCTAAATTTGCAAACAAAGGTGAGTATATGTTGCAGTTGTTAGATGTTTACAGACAATTACATTTTTATCCACACAGGACAAAAGAAATCAGAATGGCAGACCAATTGTTTCCTTTGCAGATTTGAAATTGGGTAAGCCAGTTGTAAAAGTAACTTTAGCCAGATGGCTTACTGATTGATTGTATTTCTTGAATCTATAACAAATTGGGTCTTACAAAACCTGGAAGAGCCCATTCAACTAGATCCATGGCAACTTCAGTATTTCTATCCAGGATTTCCATGGATGACATGCAACAGCAACTTGGGGAAGTCCTCATCCCTTTATCTCTCATTACAAATTACATCTGCTGTCAAGGGGTAGAACATCTTTTGGTTCAGCTGTGCTCAGTAATATCCTTCCTTAGAGTCCAACCAGAGTTTTAGGTAGCTGGGGACTCCGACCCAACAGTTCAGGATAGAATGAAAATTGACATAATCAGATAAAGAAGTTATGTACTTCCCATAACATTCTATCTGTGTGGTCCATTTTCTTTCTTACTCAACTTACCACCCATCCCTTATTTCAACAAACTTCTGGAAGAACGAGACTTTCTAAGGACACCACTGTCCTTTATAATTGAGCACCAGATAGAGTTTCTTCTGTAGGACATACACATTTTTAAGTATCTTTATAAATATATATATATATATATATATATATATATATATATATATATATATATATATATATATATATATATATATATATATATATATATATATATATATATATATATATATATATATATATATATATATATATATTTATATAGGTTCATAGGTTCATACTAGGCTGTCTGCCCTAGGGCATTTATAAGCCTAGCCAGAGTGTGTTTGGCTTTCGCCACCCATTTTAAATGAATTTTGCTATGCCCTTTTTCGAGATTAGTATACTGTGCCTCTGTCTAACAGTGACACAGAAGTGATACCCGTGGTAAACCTATGATTTCCCATCCACTCATCAAGATTCCTCTTGAAGAGAGTCAATGAGGGACTCTGCCTAACCTGGACTGGGATTTTATTCCAGAGTGAAGGGAGCCTCTGGGTTATGAATCTGTCCCTCCAGCATGTCCTATTTATTTCAGTGCTGAGGTTCAAGTCTCTCGAGCGTGTAGCTCGATGGGATTTGGATTTTCTGAGGTGCAGCATGTCCATTAATTCCGGGTTGGACATGGCTTCATACGTCAGGCACAGATCACCTCTGAGCAGGCGGTATGCCACTGAGTAGAGCTGGAGTTTCTTTAACCAGGCAGCATATGACATCTGTTTGAGCCCTTTGATCCTCTTGGTGAGGTACTTTTGGGGTCTTTCCAGTTGCTGCAGGTGTCTGGTAAGGTACATCCCAAAAGGGGCATTGTACTCAATTATGGGCCTGATGAGGGATGAGTAAAGAGGCACGATGACCTCCCCTGATCTAGATGTGAATCCCTTCATGATTAGGTGGGCTATATAAAATGTTTTTCTAACCACTTTGGCCACATGGTTTTCAAATGAGAGATTGCTATCAACTTGGGTCACCAGGTCCCTAATTACTTCTTCCGTACTTAATGGATTACCACCTATGTGGTAATTTGTGGGCACTTTGTTTTTGCCAAAGGGGATGACTATACACTTTTTGGCGTTTAGCTTGAGGCCATGGCTCTGGCAGCAGTTTTCTGTTTCTATGAGGCCCTTTTGTAGGATGCTTGTGTCAGCTGGAGAGTCGATTATGGCGCCTAGTTTGCAGTCGTCTGCGAACTTGGTCAGCCACAGTCCTTCCGTGTTGGCCTGTACCTCTGAGAAATATATACCGAACAAGAGAGGTCCCAGGACTGAGCCTTGTGGGATGCCACTTGTAACTGGTTTGGAGTCTGACATGGCTCCAGCAATTCTAACCATGTGGGTTCTGTCCTTGAGCCAGTTTGCAACCCATCTAGTGACATAGGGGTTTATATTTAAGCTGGTGAGCTTATCTATAATGCCCGAGTGGGGTATTGTATCAAGGCTTTTGCGAGGTCCAGGTAGGCTGTGTGGACCACCTTCCCCTCGTCAATGGCCTTGGTGACTGTTTCAAAGAAATCGACCAGGTTTAAGAGGCAGGATCTGCCCTTAACAAAGCCGAACTGGGTAGGATCCAGTGTCTGTAGGTCCCCAATATCTTTATTTATGAGGTCCATGATGATCCTTTCCATAGCTTTGCAGACCAACTAGTCAGGCTTATGGGGCGATAGTTTCCAGGATCCGTTGAGGCACCACCTTTGTGGAGAGGGACCACTGTTGCTGTACACCACTCTTTGGGTACATATCATGTAGTAAGGCTGATATTGAACAGTAGTTTTATGTTTGGGTATAGCTCTTCTTGGAGTTTATGTAGGACGCAGCCCGGGACACCGTCTGGTCCCATTGATGCTGTGTTATTTTGCTTTGGAGAGGGCTGCTCTTACCTGAGCATCTGAGATGTCAGAGGGGCAGCACTCTGCTGGGATAGATATTTGCCCTTTTGGTGGATAGGGGTGGGGGAGAAGTTTACTCTGAACTTGTCAGCTAGGATGTTGGCAATGTCTGTGGGTTTGGTGTATTTTTTGTCATTTTGGACTAATTCTGAGCATATCTGGGAATTCCCACCCAGGTTCCTAACATAACTAAAGAAAGCCTTGTGATTATCCTTAGTGTCCTGTGCAATTTTTCTCTCGAAGCTGGCCTTAGACGATTTTGAGTGCCCGTAGTTTTTTGCTAATACTGATCAGAGATGCCTTCCCTTTTTGGGATTTTGCTCTATCATGTAGTAGCTTCCTCCTTCTATTGTATAGTTTGTTTATGGCTCTGGTCCACCAGACAGGACGCCTGCCTTTGGAGGATTGGGTCTTGGTTTTAGTTGGGATTGCATGATCCATGCATTCCTGAAGGTGTTCATAGAATGCGTTTATAAAGGATTCTGCGGTCTGGGCCGTATTTTCCACAGGCCCGGGGACTTTGAAGGATTCCACCTCGGTTTTGAGGAGTGTGAAATTTGCTTTAGAGAAGTTTTTCACTGTGGTTTTCTGGGCAGGGGCTGGGGTCGGGATGTGAATATCCAGTGAGATTAGTTTATGGTCTGATCTTACCAGTGAGGGATACACTTCTGGACTGGAGCATAGAGCCCCCATGTTGGTGATGATCAGGTCCAGTATGTTTTCCCCTCTTGTGGGAGTGGTAACAAGTTGTTAGATAGCATTTGAGTTTATAAATTCTAGGAACCTTTGGGCTAGGGTGTTGGAGCTAGAGTAATGCTCCCAGTCTATGTTTGGGTAGTTGAAGTCGCCAGTATAATGGTGTTTGGAGAGACCTTCATATTTTCCAGTGTTCTCAGGAAGGCCGAGTGGGGTTCCTGGGTTTGGGAGGGTGGTCTGTAGCAGGCTATAAACTGGAAGGCAGTTTTACCCACTGTTAGTTGCACATGGATAGTCTCTGATGCTTCGTGCTGTGCCACCAACCTGGAGGTGTGGGTATCTTTGACGAATATTAATACTCCCCCTCCTTTTGTGGTTCGGTCCAAGTTTTGGGGCCAAAAAGCATGGTATGAGGTATAACCTGGTAGTGCTGGGGTGCTCTCGGGAGCCTTGAACCAGGTTTCTGTTACTGCACAGATATCTATGTTCTCCATGCTAAGGAGAATTTAGAGTGCATACATCTTGAGGTTTAGACTTCTGGCGTTGAGTAGCATTTCTCTTAGTTTCTTATCCCTTGTGATACCTATGGAGGTGGGTTTGTCTTTTAAGCCTTGCCTAAAAAAGGCACTATGGGGGTGGCAAGAGCATTTGCCAATATCCGAAAGCCCAGTGGTGACAGGTGCAAGCCGATCCTAGCGAAGCATCGTGGCTTGTCGAGCATGTCATCCCAGGCTGACAGGCATTGGATCCCCTTTGAATGACACCAGTACTTAAGCCAGTTGTTGAAATTGATCATCTTGTCTTCATATTGTGGCATCATTCTTGGTGAGGGTAAGATGCTACTCAAGGTCAGGGTCATACCGGTCTGGGCTACATGCTCAGAGAGCTTCTCTATGTCTCTTTTCATGTAGTCCAGGGAGGTACGTCTCAGGTCATTCACACCAGCACGGATAATGACTGAGTCATATTTGTACTTGCCTTTGAGTGACCTGAGTGCTTGTGTTATGTGGCGGATCCTAGCGCCCGACAGGCAGCTCACCGTGACCTTCTCCTTGTTCAGCCTGGTAAAGGGACTTCAGTGTGCCTGACGATAGAGTCACCTATTACAAGTGTATCAGGTGTGTTGTTTAGCCTTAAGGGCTGTGACTGTTCGGCACACTGGCTTTGTGAGCTATGTGTTGCACGTGTTTTGTTTTGGGGTAGCGGTTGGTTGAGTGTCTGCTTTGGAGGTCTCTGCTGCTTAGGCAGATTTTTATTTAGCGCCTCCGAGTTGTTTTTGTGTGTTTATGTGTTTGGTTTGCTGTCGTGGTAGGTCTATGTGAGACTGGAATTGTAGTGAGTGTGGTTTCCTTCTCCTCCTGACTGGTTACGCCAGTACTGAGTTGAGAGAGCTTAGCCTCCAGTTTGGCTATATGGTTGCATCTCTCACATGTGTTGGAATTTGTTGGGAGGAGGAGAGGGTTGTCTGTGTACATGAGGCAATTGTAACATTGCCTCAAGATTCCCAGATTCACCAGCTGGACCGGAGAGGAGATTGACAATTGACCTTTGGACATGCTAGAATAGTATTGGGAATTCCTTTATAATTGAAAAAAAGGGCCAATGGGAAACAAGGTACTCAAGGGGAGTTTGTGAGGGTGCAGTGCTTTTACTTTTTTAGTGCTGACATATATAATTGCTTTAGTGAGCAAGTGCCACGCTTTAGAGTAAGAATAGGGTGTTTATTATGAGTACTAGAACAGTTCTAAGGGAAAAAGTGAAGAGCAGACTTTGTGGAGCCGAGAATGGTTTAAACCCACTTAAGCGGAGCTGCCCGATCACGCAAAGCCATGCCAAAGCGGGTTTTATACATGGGGACTTGAAAGAGCTAGAAATTGGCCCAAAACAGCCAATAGACTACCAAAATTCTTGTGCTGGGAACACTCCTCCAGGGATAGATAGGCTGCTCTAAGCTCCCCACTGCCACTGGTGAACAAAGAAGCCTCCCTTTATCCAAGAAAGGAAATGGGCAACACAGGAACTTTCCTAAAGTCCAGAATACAGCAAAGCCTGTATTTGGACTACTTTAGGTCAGGAAAGACGGGAAACAAGGATCATTTTTTTTTTTTCTTTTTTTCAACAAACAAACAAACAGCAGGAAAATGCAATAAATATATAACACAGGCTAGCGCACTTGAGTGTGTAGCCTCAACAGGTATATGCAACAAACAGGACACACTTTAAAAGTGCAGGTGCAAAAACAACTTTAAACAGTTTAAAACAGTTCAAGAAGCAGAAATACTTGCAGTTTAGCTAGATCAGACAGTCGCCCAGGAAGTAGCAGGAAAAAAAACACTTTTATCAGGTTAGCAGTCGCTCTTTTAGCCTCTCTGCTGCTAGCACCACTCTGCAGGACCACGAGGAGCTTGGCTGAGTAGTAACCACACACACACACACACACACACATATATATATATATATATATATATATATATATATATATATACATATATATATATATAAAATGATCAGAGGTATGTTGTTAGGGTTGGTGCATTATTTGTAAGGAAGAAGCTTGAGTTCTTTTTGGTTACCAGGTTACCACGAGCTTTAGTAACAGCTGAGTCAGGTCCAATGTTCGGATCTGAACTGAAGAGTTGAGGAAGAGTGAAGATGGACAACAGAGATGGAACATTATGGTGAGTGCATAACTTATTTTTCATATGCTTTAACAAAAGTAAATAGAATTCATTACTGTACAGCAAAATTGGTAACAGTCTTTCCACAATAATACAGGCATTAAGGGAATGGAAGAGAAGTACTCAAATGCCTTCATGGAGGTATTGAATAATGAAAACTATATGGCAGTTAAAACATAAAGTGTCACTGTTAGAGTATAGACGAGGGAACAGATCAACAAAAGAACTTAAAAAGATAGAAGTGATAAAAGCAATACTCAGTATCAGAACAGATCAAGATCTATTGTACACTATTGCAAATAATAAACTAAAAATATTAGCAAAGACAGAAAAACTTAGAAGATATGCAAGCAAAGTACAAAATAAGCAATTCATTGATGACCTAAAACGGTTTTATAGAGAAGTGAGAAACAAAACAAAACGAACAGAAACACCACTAAAAAAGAAGAAATGGGCACATTTTGGAGAAATTATCAGTGAAGACTCCATGGAACATAAGAAAGATGCCGAGTGGATCGAAGTAGTAATAAAAACAGTTAAGAAGTTCAAATGTACAGAATATGAAATGGGGTGAAGTAACGGCCAGAGAAACTGAAACAAAATTCAGAAAAGCTTCTAACTGGAAAACCCTAGATCCAGATGCAATACCTAACTTCTGGCTAAAAGTATTAAAGATTTAGCTCTGAGTAAGAACTACATAAGTGAGCATTTTGAACAGCTACCAACCTGGTTAACAATAGGAAAAATGATACTCCTTAAGAGTTTACTTGCAAGCTATCCTAAAAGCTCTAGACTAATAACTTGCCTTCCGATGATGTGCAAACATAATACTGGAGTTGATGCCGACAAAATGTATAGTCATTTAGAACAAAATTCATTGATTGCAATAGAACAGAAGGGTAATAAAAGAATGTCGCATGGATCAAAGGATCATTTGTTGCTAAATAAAGTTTTAATAAAGAATTGTTAAAAGGGAAAGAATCTAAGTATGGTGTGGTTAGATTACAAAAAAGCATTTGACAGCATTCCATATTCATGGATAAGGGAGTGCTTACAAATGTATAAAATACACCCTACCATTTTTGTCATTTGTCATAGCTGCTCTTTTGTCTTGCCCTTAACCTGTTAAGCTGTCGTCTTAACAGATAAGGTCATAGTTACAATTTGGGTCCCAGAAAACAACGAAGTGTAAAGACTTCTCATCACCTTTTTTTGCATGACTTCAAACAGTGTAGTTCATCAGATGAGGAGCTGTAAGCACAACTGCAAGTGGTCATAACTTTCTCAGATGATCTAAGGTTATCATTTGGTTTTGTTAAGTGTGCCAAAGCAACATTTAAAGCAGGAAAGTTGCAGCACCGAGGAAATAGCAGTCTGGGACAGGAATGTGATATAAAGGCACTTGGCAGGAGGAGTGCATAAATATTTGGGAATTGATGAAGGACCAACAATTAAACATAAACAAATGCAAATAAAACTTAGGAATATTTTAGAAGACTAAAATTAATACTGAATACAGTCCTGACGTCTAAGAAAAAAGTCCAAGTTATAAGCCAGTTTGATCTTCCTGTTTTAACGTACAGGTTTGGGGTGATTGACTGGCCCCAAAAAGTATCCAATCAGTTGGACAGACAAACAAGAAAAATGCTTCACACTTCTCATATGATATCTAAAATTACCAGTTTATATCAAGATTATATATTCCTCATTCTGAAGAAGGTATGGGCATCCTCGAAATTGAATACACATTGATCTGCAATTGAAGGCCATAGTACTTATCTGCTAACCTCACCAGATCCATGCATAGTGAAAGTTTTAAAACATGAGGAAAAACAAGTCTAAGATGACTTCCCTGCTTCGTTTAGAAACATATTGGTGTCCAGTGGGAATGGAAATGAAACCCAAAGTAGTGAAAAATTAAGTAGCAACTGAATGTGTCAAAAAAACAAAAAACAAAACAAAAGAAAGTATAAGGAGAAGGATCAGATGAGGAGGCAAGAAATGTGGAAAAGGCATAAATATAGTTCCAAATACAGAAAACTCCTGGAACAACCTCATGTCGATCAAGATCTGATGCAGGAATGGTTAGAGAGAGGTGAATTTAAACCAAAAGTTGAAAGGTTAATATTAGTGGCCCAGGATAGTGGACTATGTACACACTGGTTTACAAAGTCCATTGAACATGTCTGAGAATAGGTTCTGTAAAACAGAATTGGCAATAGTCACACATCTTGTCACACTTTTGGCTAACATCAAAGATTGAAACAGTACTAATTTCATGAACTTTAATTATACTTTGATGTAGGAATGGGGTCTGTTTCCATCATGGTACTAAAAGCCCAGTACACTTTGAGAAATTAAACCCAGTGACACCAAAGTCCTGTATATATTCCTTATCCAGAATTTTCTGTAGGACTTTTATGGGACAGGTTTAACAGGTCAAAGGCCTCCCAGAATGGTAGGGCAGAAACTCAGGCTAATGTCCCATGAACACGGCATTGAACATCTCTCATTGAGGGAAACTCTTGCATACCCTTTTAACAGACACTTCACCCTTGATATCTGTCAAAGATACATGCCCAGAGTTGACAGCCAATTCAGTAATAAAATCCATCATCCCCCAAGGTGGCATAACTGTCCAGGAATACAGAAAAGAGTCTTTTTGAGTAAATAGCCCTTAGCCCTTATGACCCCCACCCCACATTGCTCTCACTTTTCATTTTATTCCATATAAATCTATAACAGAGGAGATGGTGATTACACTGGGCTAGACCAAAATTGCTAGCCTGTTTTTCAATAAGTGGGTGTATATAAAGAGTCAGGGCATGATAGTTGTCCCCCATTCAGCTTTTGATATGTAAAACTGACAACAAATCCAAACATAGCACATGCACTGGTCTGACCAGACAATAGTTCCATCAACCGACCAAAGAACCATAAACAATTACAAAAAAAACACGGAGTCACGAAGCTCACCCGAACAAGTTTAATGTGCAACAAACCACAGGTTCTCCAACACTGACCTAGGTTTCGTCCCAGAGGACTTCTTCAGAGTGTGTTGAACCTGCTAACATAAATACTTACACACATCAATAATTCAATTAATCAATTATCCTAAGTTAGTTAAAAACCACATTTAACATAAAACAATATAAATGTTAAAAATACATATAAAAACATATGTTGTAGGCAGATGTTAACCTACTGACTATTAATAAATATATCTACTTGTATAAGGCATGTAATTAAAATGTACTAAACCTCCTATTCTAATTTTACACTTGAAAATAGTGTGAGATATCCCATCCTGGTATATCACCCTGTAATATGTTTTAACCTCAAATAGGGTTTTATAGAAATGAATTCATTTAAACCAGGATAGTGGTGAGCATTAAGCACCATCTGCCATTTAAGTTCACATACATCTAGGTGATAGTCTGTCAGCCTACCTTGTTGATCTTTGATCAATTGTTCTATAACACAAAAAGAAAATTTATGATCTTTATGCGCTATAACGTGTCGAGCTAGGGCATTGGTGGATTTTTGATGCTTGATGTCTAAAATATGCTCCTTGATCCTTTCCCTAAATCTCCTACACATTTTGCCTACATAAAAAGCCGTACATATCTGGCATTTGGCAAGATAAATTACATTGGAGGAATAACAATTGAAATTACCCCTTATTTTAATATGTATATTGTTCATTGTTATCCTATTTGCTGTAGGCAGAATAAACACGCATGTTGAACATCTACCACATTTGAAGTTACCTTTAATTCTACTTGTCGTGCTGTCTCTTACTAAACTGGCTTGTTCAAAAATCTGTTTAAGTGCCCTATCCTTACGATAAACAAATTTGGGTTTACGTGTAGCAAAACCCTGAAAGTCTTTAAGTCTACTAAAAGATCTCCAATTCCTCTCAATAATCCTAATAATATCATCAGTGTCAACATTAAATGTAAGAACAAACAAAAAATGTTAATCACACATATCAAACCTAGAATTTACACTAGGATTATGACTGTAGAGATCAAACTCACTCTTCAATATAGGCTGTATATGGCCTCCTTGTCTTTTAAGCTGTACTTCTTTCTTGACCTCATCACATAAGGTCCTAGGATACCCTCTGTTTAGGAAGAGTTTGATCATGAACTCCAATTCTGATAAAAAATCTAACTCTTCACTAACCATACGTGCTGCCCTAATCATTTGGCCCTTGATGATGGCTCTTTTTTGATGTTCCGGATGCCAACTATCAAAGTGCAGGTAAGAGTTCGAAAATGTGGGCTTCCTAAAAATGTTGGATGTAAGAAGGCATGTCTCTTTATTGTAAGTTAAACTTACGTCCAAATAATTGATCTTCTCCTCATTAATATCTTGAGTAAATTTCAAAAACCAAACTGTTTGGTTTATGTAATTAATAAAGGCGTCCAAGATGTTCCTATCACCCTGCCACACGATGAAAATGTCATCTAAAAATCGCGTGTAAATTTTTATATGTGGACTATATTCACTACTGAGAACAAAATTGGTCTCTCAAAAAGCCATGATATAATTGGCGTATATGGGGGCACACGCTGCCCCCATTGCCACACCCGTACATTGACAGAAATTGTGACCTTCAAAAAACAAAAAATTGTTGCACAACACTAGCTCCATTAATCTTACATAAGTGTTGATGAGTTCCTGATCGTAAACCCCAGTGGCAATTAATTGTTCCTCCAGCCAACTTAAACCCACTTCATGTGGGATTACAGTGAACAAATTGACAACATCAGTGGTTACAAAAACAATATTTTCCTGGTTGTCAAGTTTTTTGATTTTGTCTAAAAAATGCCAGGAGTCTTTGGTGATGTGTGGAAAACTACTTAATCCTATTTTTAATTTAGAATCCAAAAATTTACTGATATAAGAAACCTTGCTTCTTTTACCATCCACAATTTGTCGGAACCTAACGTTGTTCAGTCCCTTGTGGATCTTTGGAATTCCAGAAATGCCACTCACCACTGGATGTTTGTTTGTCATATAATCAAATTCATCCTCATTAATCTCCCCTTGTGTGAGCATATCTTCAAGAACCAGGTCTATCTTTCTGTATGCTATATGGATTTCATTAATGCTCACCTCTGTATAATTATCATCCATAAGCATGGAAAGCATTTCATTCTCATAATCAAACTTATTCATTATAACTACTCCACTGCCCTTGTCAGGCTTCATAACACGAATACTTTTGTTGTTGCAAATATAATTAATACTATCAAGACTGTCTTGAGTCAAATTACCTAACTGTACTAATGGAGCAGATCTATAATGTTCCCTAATGTCTTGTTCACATAAACTTTCAAACAGCTGTACAATATTGTTATAAGGTGGATTAAAGTGGCTTGGCTTATGTAAATTTGTCACAATTGACATACATTCACTACTGTTTTTGAAACCATAATAAGCCAATAAATTCATTTTACGAGTAAATAACTTCAAATCTATTAGAGTGTCTACAATTCTGCCGTTTCTACAAGGAACAAAATTAAAACCTTTTGATAACATCTCAGCGTGCTGTGTGTCAAAAAATGTATTAGAATAATTGAATAATTTAAAATCTTTTGCCTTATTATATATTGTTTTAGGATTAGACAAGGAAGCCTGTACATAAGTGTAATCTGGTGGCCCGTGTGCAGAACCATCAAACAAGGACACTACTTTGACCACCATGTTGTTATTGACACCAGATATATCCGTTTGTCCTACTACATTTTGTTTGCTAGAACACTCTGCACTAAATTCTACATAACATATATTGTCATTGTTATTAACTGAATCCACTATGTCGCTGGACACAACATGATTTGTCTGTATATCAGCTGTGTTTCTATTGTTAGCATCAATCGTTAAGTGAGTACTCATTTGTAATAACACATCATCATCAAAATTTTCGGAAAATTCGCCTAAAACATCAACAACCCTTTCACTTGGCGTCAAACAAGAGGAGTCTCTTAACCAATTAGCATCAGCGTGTATACTATCGGTATAAGATAAACCTATACTACTTATCTGTCCTTCACAACCATTAGTTCGTGCTTCACTAATGTCAAAAGGAAGAAAATGGGTTTCATCAACGGAATTAGAGGGATTACATTCCTCATCCCGTGTTAACCCATCCAAAAGACTGTTATCGTGTGAAGATGAAGACTGTGTACAACAAACACTTGTGCAAAAATTATCAGTTAAAAGGTTCCCAGTAGGAGAATTAAAGTTAGTCACATGGTTAACTTGAATCTGGTCGCTTGATGTATTACAGTTCACCAAACTAAATTCTATGTCAATGTGAGGGTGGTCAATTCTCATAGGTGTAATAGCACAACTTTGAACTCTGTGCTCAGAATCTATGAATGCTTTACTGTTTATGCAAATAAAACAGTTAGTGTCGCATAAAGAAGCATTATGTGCCCAAAAGATCTTTTTAGCTACCTTCGTGTTATTCCTGACCATTGGCGTTTGCTGTTCCCCATCTGATATTTTGTTTTGGCCCTTGTTCCTGTGTAATACGCTTCGTTGTTGTCACGTGTCGATCCTTGCTGTCTTATTCTCTCCGACCATCTCGGAATATCCTCTAAAGGGTCCTCCCCTCGATTACCGGAACTGTTAAAGCTTACTGGCATGTCTGACACCGCCCCTTCCTCTGAATCTCCGCTCGGATTGGTTGTATCAGCTGCTTCCAAATTTTGAACATTTCCCTTTACATCTAAGGGATAAACTTTACCCTTCCGATACAATTGGATGTCACATTGCAATTTCAAGAATTTTTTGTTGTATAAAATGTCACAGCTCTTTTCAATATCATTAACTATATTGACATAATTGGTGAAGTATTGATCGAACAGAAGATCTTGCGTGATCTTGGAGTGAATCACATCCAACTCACTAAGCAATCCCTCTATTTTTAAATTGTTGTACTTCACCATGATCTCCATAATTTGTAGACCAGTCATATCAAATAGTTTATGTAGTTCTTTTATCATGTCCAAATTTTGCTCGCATCCGTTCGGATATCGCCAGAGCCGTAAACCTTTAGGTACCAGCCCTAAATCTATATTACGGCCGAGGTAACCATTCTCTAATTGAGTCCTTTTCAGTTTGAATAACTTGATCTCAAAGTCTCTCAATAATTCAGATAATGACTGGACTTTTACATCCTTCACCATATGTACTGTTCCTTTATCTTGATTAAAGTTGAAACAGTTGGTTAACCATCGGTTACGATTCTTGTCTGCATAAGTATTAGCGGTTGTATTAGGCACTGGTAGTTTTGGTAAACACGGACTATTACTATTACCATCAGTAAAAGTAGCATTTCCTGTAGAAGTGCCAACAGGCGTAGCTTGTGCAAGAGGTAATCCCAAACTGGTATTCGAAACTGAACCCGAATTACGTTGCTGCTTTACAATAAGATTTTGTATCTGTATGGTATGCTCACGGAGTTGCTGATGTATTTGTTGCAACAAGACTTTGATGTTAACAGGGGAACTTTCATCCTCCATGACAATGGAACACCAACCGACCAAAGAACCATAAACAATTACAAAAAAAACATGGAGTCACGAAGCTCACCCGAACAAGTTTAATGTGCAACAAACCACAGGTTCTCCAACACTGACCTAGCTTTCGTCCCAGAGGACTTCTTCAGAGTGTGTTGAACCTGCTAACATAAATACTTACACACATCAATAATAATAATCAGTAGGTTAACATCTGCCTACAACATATGTTTTTATATGTATTTTTAACATTTATATTGTTTTATGTTAAATGTGGTTTTTAACTAACTTAGGATAATTGAATAATTGAATTATTGATGTGTGTAAGTATTTATGTTAGCAGGTTCAACACACTCCGAAGAAGTCCTCTGGGACGAAACCTAGGTCATTGTTGGAGAACCTGTGGTTTGTTGCACATTAAACTTGTTCGGGTGAGCTTCGTGACTCCGTAATAGTTCCATCAATCTGTGAAGTCTGTCCTGTCTTCTTAGCTCCATAGTAACAGCTGCAGACACATCTGCTTATAAGTGGTTATCCTTAAAGACCCTGCTAATAAGAGGATGAAAACATGTAAAAGCAATAGTTCACTGCAACCTTTTTCTCTGCAAATTTCTTCTTGAATAATCTAACTGCTTCTTGATGTAGATGTCATGGAGAACTGTTATTGACTGCTGGTGACTCTTTTGGCTGTTCAGACACAGGTGGAGCATCTTATGATAAATCCCGTATTGAGAAATGGTCATTTAGCTTTCTCAGTATGTTTTGGGTGAGGCCACCATAGAGTGTAAATTTTTACTAATGCTGGGTATAGTAGTCTTGTTTTCCAATGTTTGTCTCTCAGGACATTCATAAGGGGTCAGAAAGGCATTCAACACTTCTGAGTGTTCATAAAGAAGTCTTGATCAGCATTCATTATTTTGCCCTCAAGTGTTATATCCTTGCCAGAGGCCCACCATGCAGACAGATTTTTTCCTGGCCATTATATGCAACAAAGGGGACAGGCTGTAGCATGCAAAACCTTTACTGCTTGTGGTAAAATATGCAGTGGACTTTTTCAGTCTGTGAGAGCTCTACTTGTAAGCCGGGCCATTTTGAGATCCTGTCAGCTATGTAAGTTAAACAGTCTTACCATTCCAAGCCTTCAGTAACACCTTAAGACAAATATTCTTCTGGCAAGCCTTATCCTCTTGGTTTATTAGCCATGCGTCTGCCAAATCTAGCCTTATCTTCTAGTTCCAACACCATGATATCCAGATCTGCCATGTGGTCCGAGTATGAGGATAGGACACACTCCATCTCTTCTAAACATTTTGCTCTATGTAATTACCCAGAGATTAACTAATCTGTAACTCATTCAGTATGGAAGCAAGTATATCTTCTGTTGAATATCTCTCTTCAGAGCTCATCATTGTTAGGGAACTGCAAAGATTTTGCCACTAGATAGAACCAGAATCTGATGAGTTTTCCCACTTCTCCATGCCAGACAAAAGCGAAGTGCTTTTTCCCTCTTTTTCTCCCCTTGCTAGACATAAGTCAAGTGGTTACCAGCAAAGTAAGAGCTGGGAGTGCAAACCAATAATTCGACATCCTCCAAAAAGTACAGGTTCTGTCTGTAGCCAGCAAGAGTTTGAGAAGATCTGGAGATGTACATTGCTAATTCATCTCAATCTTAACAAGAAAAAACAAGTCCAATGGTTTTGTATGCATTACAAACAGTGTCATTTGGCTAAGGATCCAGGACTTTGTGGAACAACAGACAGGATCCCTTTATGCTTGCTGACTTTATCCTGCACCATAGGGTGGCCCTGCCTTTATTTTACTCTCTAAAGGAGTATGTAGCAAGTTGCTGAGTAGTATTTTCAGTTCATTGTAAGGTACTACTGTTGAAGCTGTGTGCAACTGAAACTAACTCAATCCATCTTGTGTTACGTGTAGCACTAGTTTTGAACAGAAGAAATAGAGGTTAGTTGCCTCAGATCTGCCAGGTAATTTGCAACCACTATGTATTATGAAGGGTGGGATCACAAGTACCAGATATTTTTCTGTAATTTTCTAACACCTAAGAGTGATTCTGAGCTTTCTTCCCCTTCACTGGAAGAGGGAGCAAACCATTTAATGCAACAATATCTGAATTATCCTACGACGACTGAACTGAAGGAAGAGTATTCATCTAGATAAAGTCGGAACTGCCAACAGGGGACAGTGGCATTTTTGTCTAATGCTGTAAGCACCTGATTATCTGATCTTATTTTCTATAGTTGATTCCCTGAATTCCAGTCGACATAAACAGATCCCCTAGGTATATCAACTCATCTTATCCAAGAGTATTTATTTTATTTATTTTACATTTGTTTACTGGGAAAGTCTGACTGGACACAGGCCCATTTTCAGTGGAGGCCCAGGGAGAAAAGCTCCACAATACAGTACAGTCATGAGAGAAGAGAAAAAAAATAGAGCATACTTATAGCAAACATACACAATATGTTAGAGATTAACAATTCTTATAGGTAACATCAGCATGGTCCAAAGTACACTGACATTTTTTCTTTAATATCTTATTCTTTAATATTTTATTTAATTTTTAATATCTTTATTAAATTATCAGTACTTATACATCACATGTGTTTTCATAGCTAATAACTAATTACTAGGCTAGCTGCCTTAGTGGGCTATTCTAAGCCTAGCCAGTTTCCTTTCCTACAGTGAGAAATGAACACTGTACCTTGTGTTTGTCAAATATCTTAACCATTATACCTACCCCCAAGCATTTCTTTATTTATAATTATCATCAATCCAGCATTACATAAATTGCTGAATTTCTGCCTTTCCTTAAACCTGATTCATCCTCCTGAACATTATTCTGCATGTATTCCCCAAAATTCCACTTATTCTGTGTAATCTGATCCTTTCCATTTCCAAAAATCTCTCTTCCAGTTCTTTTATATCTTGTACAATATTCAGTGCATCACATGTAGTTGTTTTAGACTTTGATTTTTATTTTCTAGTAATTGCTTTTTTTGGCAGCCCCCATAATTAGTCTTAGCAAGGCTTTATTATATCTAGCAAATTCAGATACTCTATCATAGCTCAAAAATATCATCTCCCCAGTCAATCCAATCTGCTCACCCAGCATTTCCAACACAGCAGTGTGCAGGGAGTCCCTAAAGTTCACCACCTCACTACACTCCCAAAAAATACTTTTCCAGCCACCTCTTTCTTGCCCATCACACCTCCAACATTTGCTATCCACCTGAGACTTGTACTGTCATTGCTGATAGTCCCTTTCACTCTCTCTTCTTTCCTTCATTAAAAAAAAAAAAAACTTTCCTATCTAGTATCGTTGTTTGAGCGCATGTTCTGTCCCCTCCCATTTTGGTGCAAGTGTTATGACTGAAAAACCTAAGGGTCACTCTGGCTTCAAAAAGTGTGAGAAGTGCAGCCATAAGATCTCTCTCAAATTTGCACCTGTTAGGCATTTAATGTTTGGACCCTGTCCATATTACAAGATGATTGCAGCATTTGGTATGGCTTTAGTCATAGAGTCCTGGTTGAAAGAAAAAAATAAATCATGAAAGGTTTGATACCTTTCACCTTTTAGAAAGACCATATCTGCTCATGACAAAAGTAAGACTGATGTTTCTTCGCCTTCTTCCTTGTTCTCCTTGGAGAAGGCTAAAAAGAGAATTCTGTTGGTACCATTATCTATTTCGGCACCTACACATAAAAACCTAGATCCTCGGTTCTAAAAGTTCTTCAGATCTGATGAATTCTGGATCTAAGACTTTCGGTACCGGAAGTATCATTGGCACAGACCACTACTTCTGATTCTAAAGCCTTGGTGCCGAAGTCTTCTGCATGTTAGCAAATTCATTCTTTAGCATAAGAAGTATTGCTTCAGGGTTATTCCTCGACACTGGCTACATCGGCGCAGAGTATTGATATGGTACCGAAAGAAGTTTTTACCTAGGACAACTTAATCCCAATCAATTACCCAAAGTTATTCTGCTGAGGCCTAAATCCCCCTCTCTGTTTGTCTGTTCCACCAAAAGTCTTACAGAAATGGATGTGGAGAGACTGGTGAATAAAATTCTCTGGGCGAGAGGATTTGCAGGACTCCCTTTGGCTCTGACCCCTATGGGTTTAGGAGATAAACATTCTTCCACCCCTTTAACTACTACTCCTTTAACTTCTTCAGAGGTATTAGAGTTTCCAGCTCTGAGTCGTCCGGTGCCGACTCTGTCAGTTCCAGAGGTCTCTCTTCCTTCGGAGCTGGTTATTGCCCAGAGTTCTTTGGTTCTTTCTGATCTGGAGACCTCCCGGGGTAGTATCTGCCCTGTCAGCTCTGAGGGGCAGGACCAGACTCCAGTTTTTTCGGAGCCATCCTTGCACCTGGAAGCATTGGCATGGCTCATTGCATCTTTGGCTTCTGTCTCGTGGACTGTCATGTTAGAGGGAGGATTGGCCACAGTTCTGAGGCAGTCTCTGTTTCTTATGGGCTCCCTTCATTCTTTGGGGGGCCAGCCTTTGAGGCAATGGAAAGGCCCTTATCTATTGCAATCAGGTGTCTCCTTCCTTGTCAGAGCAAATAACTTCCTTACGCTGAGTTATTCGACCTGTGTCTCCACTGGGGCAGCAAGTGCCGAATCCTCAATAACCTGAGATACAGATTCTGTCATCTTCTGATACCTTGCCATACTATCCCCCTGAGGAGATTCCTCAGAAGAAGTAAAAGAGTAAGCACTTAGATTTCTACAGGAATCTGTCATGGAAGACTCTGATTTTGATGAAAGGGAAAGGTCCCCAAGTTCACCCCCTGATGATGTCTTCTTTGGAGACATCCTAGAAAGTTTGAAACAGAGTGGTGATTGCAAGTCCCAAAATCTTTCCTCTGAAGAATCATTTTACCTGCAGGCTTTTGGTATTTGCCCGTTTACCTCGAGTGACTCCACCCACTGACAAGCTTATCCAGTTGATCTCTCAGCAGGTGTGGAAAGCACTGGACACCACTTAACCCCCCACTGAACCCTTCCCCAAGAGACCAGACAAAATGTTATCTGCCCCTGAAGATAAACAATTCTGGGCCAAAGGATTAGCGCTAGATGCCATAGTCATAGCAGATGCCACCAAAAATGAACTTGAGGAGAGTTCCTCTGTCCATCTACCCAACAGAGAGTCTTGGGCGATGGATAGATTTGGGAAGTGGGTTTACACTTCATTGGCCTTTGCTTTAAGGTCTTTGAATTTCCTGGCAGATTTTACCAGACTTCAAAGGGATTTGATGAACGAGCTGTCAGATACCCTGGCAAGAGCTGTTACTGAGAAGTCCAAGAAAAAGTTGCTTCCCAGTTGGCCACCCTGGAGTCTGTGTCCAACTTGTCCATGAGGCTCATTGCATATGCAGCTGAAGGGTCCATCGGAGCAGCAGGTTCAGTCGTAGCCATAAGGACACTACCTGGTTGCATCTATATGATTTTACGGAGCCATTTAAGTCTTAATTCGTCAATGCATCCTTTGACAGATTCTCTCTGTTTGGCGTGAAAGTTAGAGAGACATTATCCAGGTGTGAGAAGGATGGTACAACCATTTCTGTTGTGAGCTTATGTTTTTCCACTCCCCAAAGATCCTTTTTCAGGAATCAGAGGAGCGGTGGAAAGATGTGGTTCAAAAAGTCCTAAGGGCCTTTCCAGGACACATGGAGTCAGATCCCCAGCGGCAGAGGGGGGAACTACAATGGAAGACATCTACGTGGCAGAGGTGGTCCACAGAACTAGGGCTTCAGTGACTCTTTCCTGGGTAAGCCCTTTCAGTGCTCCTGAAAGGAAGCCTGATTATCTTCCTCTTGAGGAAGTTATGGGATGCTTATCCTTACACCAAAATGCCTGACTAAATATAACAGATTCTTAGGTGCAGAGGATTATTTCCAGAGGTTATGCAATACGCTTTTCACTTCATCCCTCCATATGTAAGAAAATCCCCAATGTTCCACCCAATCAGAGGGAACCAACAGTTCTAGAAATTCAAAAACTGCTAGACCAGAGAGATCCACTACTTACTCAAGATTTTCTTTAGTGCCAAAAAAGACAGGGGACTGGAGACCTATTTTGGATCTCAAGTGTTATGAACAAATCATTTCAACAAACAAAATTCTGCATGGTCACGGTACAGTCCATTCTCCTTTTTCTGGAAAAGGATGACTGGATGTGCTCGATATATCTTCAGGATACTTATTACATAAAAATGGAGAACTCCATGAAGTTCCTCCGCTTTCAGCTGGGAGTCTGTCATTATCACAGCCCTCAGGGTGTTCACCAAATGTATGACGGGTCTATATTAGCTGAGCGAAAGTCCGTTTACGTGAATATGTAAACATCGACACTTATTGCGCAAAACAGACTTATAGCGAATGTCCAAAACCACAATTTCTGAAATGTGGAATTACCATGGTTGGCCCGTCTGTGGAATAGCTGTATAAGGTAAGTGTTGGATAGTTATGGACTTTAGGGTTAGGGTGCAGGTTAAGGTAAGTGCATAGATAGGTTATGTATGTTAGATTTAATGTAGGGTTAGAAGTAGGGTTTTGTTAAATGTATGTATGTGGATTATTTATTTTGTTTGGATATGTCTATGTAGGGGAAGTGTGTGGTAGTTACGGATTTTAGGGTTAGGGAGGAGTTGAGGATAGTGCATAGATAGTTGTGTAAGTAGGGTTTAGTGTAGGGTTAGAAGTGGGGTGTTTGTGCTTTACTTTAGGGTTAGAAGTAGGGTTTAGGTAGTGTATGTATGTGCTTTATTTATTTTGTTTGGGTAGGTAGTGTGTGGTGGGGTTGGCAGAGTATGACAGTTTGACATTTAAAATTTTGCGGTTTAGTGCATTCGGTATATTAGCAGTTCGCGCAATAGGGTTTTAGTATTCGCTAAAAAGTATTTTCGCTCTCGTAATATTGACCTATGTATGGCAGTAGTAGCAGCTCACTTGAGACTGCAAGGATTCTGGGTTTTTCCATACTTTGATGACTGACTTATTACCACTGCAACCAGGCATTGACTGATAGAAGCAAGGGATTATGTTCTCTAGACCTGTGCATACTTAGAAATAACTAATAAATTGTGAAAAATCCCAACTGATTCCAACTCAGAGTTTAGAGTTTATAGGAGCAGCACTAGATACGACAGCGACCTAGCATCTTTTCCATCTGTGAGGCTTCATAAAATCAGATTACAGGTTCAAAAAACACTTCACAGCAAAAGAGTACCTGCTTGTCTAATTTTACAGACTGTAGGCTCCATGGTGTCTCTATCCAAAAGTGACGGAAAGGATTTTCTTTCAGTGGGGCTAGCCTTGCTATGACCAGTCTGTATCTCCCCTTAACAAGTGCAGAAACTACTTTGCCCTGATCCCCCCTCCGGGGGGTTCACCAAGAGGTGCCTTTCTCCACACTCGGCCCCTTGGACTCTGGTATGCCTTTCCCCTGAAACCTCTAATTCCAAAATTCTTAAAGAAAGCACTCAAGCAGAAGAGCAAAGTAATCTTCATTGCACCTTATTGGCCTTGACAGATATGGTCCCCCTTTCTTTGGCTTTATCTGATTCAACGACCTTGGACTCTGGACCCTGCTCCAGACCTACTGTCCTACCCAGATGGATTAATTCATCCAAACATTCTGAACCTCAAGCTTGACAGCATGGCTCCTTCAGTTCCATTAATTTCCAGGTGAGTTAACCTCTCTTCCCCGGTACATAAAATTCTTTTAGCTTCTCATAAGACTTCTACCCATAAACTCAATACTAGTAAATGGAAGAGATTTACCTTTTGGGCTTATGAAAGGGATATTGACCTCCTTTCTGCATCTATTGATGATATTTTAGATTTCTTAGCTTCTCTCTTCAGTGCAGGAGCTTTACCATTTACCATTAAAATTCAACTAGCAGCAGTTTCACATTTCTATAATGGTTTGGAAGAGAGTCCCTTATCTTCTCATAAACATTGTAAATCTTTTTTAAAAGGGACATTTTTGTTGAAACCTCCTTTTAAGGATTTTACTCCACCTTTTACTCCACCTTGGGATCTAAATCTAGTGTTACAAACCATTGTACATTCCCTCTCTGCACACTGTGATCTAAAGTATTTGTCATGGAAAACTTTATTCTTTATGGCAATAACCTCTGCCAGAAGGATTTCACAAATTCAAGCCTTATCATGGATGTGGCAGAGTTAAAGATGTTAAGATTTGCACTGGGTGTGGCGAGGGTAGACAGGATTAGGAATAAGTATATTAGAGGGTCAGCCCAAGTTGGCCGGTTTGGAGACAAAGCCAGAGAGGCGATATTGGGTTGGTTTGGACATGTGCTGAGGAGGGATGGTGGGTATATTGGGAAAAGGATGCTAAGGATGAAGCTGCCAGGTAAGAGGAAAAGAGGAAGGCCTAAGATAAGGTTTATGGATGTGGGAGAGAGGACATGCAGGTGGTTGGTGTAACAGAGCAAGATGCCGACGGCAGGAAGAAATGGAAACAGATGATCCGCTGTGGCGACCCCTAATGGGAAGAGATCATGTAGACCACCTCATCTGTTTTTTTCAGAGACAGACTTTCCTGATAGACGAATCCCACTTTTCTACCTAAAGAAGTGTGAGATTCTAATATCAATCAGACTATTAATTTACCAGTATTATTTCCCAGTTTTTTTGAAGAAAGGTGAATACTGTTTGCATTTGTTAGATGTTCACAGACAATTACATTTTTTTCTACTCAGAACGAAAGACATAAAATCTGACCAACTAATTGTCTCCTTTTTGAGAGGAAAGTCTGGTAAACTAGTCAGCAAGGTGACATTGGGCAGATGGCTCAAGGATTATATATCTTTTGTCTATGACAAGAAGAAAATTAATTTATCTAGGCCTGTTAAGGCACATTCTACAAGACCTGTACCCACCTCAGCAGTTTTCCAGTCTAGAGCTTCAGTAACTGATGTGTGCAGCAACAACCTGGGCTTCTCCCCATACCTTTATTACTCATTACAAATTGGATTTGGTCTCTAGGGAAAGGGCATCCTTTGGTTCAGTGGTGCTTAGAAATGTCCTTCCGTGATTCCTCCCAAGTCTAAGGTAACTGGGGACTCTGCCCAATATGTTAAGGATAAAATGAAATTTGATAACGTCAGATAAATAAGTTATGTACTTACCACAATGTTCCATCTGTATTGTCCATTTTCATTTACCCTTGACTCCTCTCCCTCCATCCCCAGGCCTTTGAAACGTCTTTGGTGGAACGGATAATGTACATATAGCTTATTATGATCATTAAAGCACAGCAAATATGGCTTTCATTGAGGCTTCCTTATCTATTGTTTTTATAACTGATCTGCAAACTTGATCTGAGATAATTGGGAGAGAAGGATTGTGGGTGGAGGTGAAGCTGGAGAGTTTTTGGCCCTTGTGAGCTGTGGTAACGTCCGAGTCGGTCCTGATATAGGAACTGAACCCATATGTCAAGGATAAATGAAAATGGACAACACAGATGGAACAATATGATTAGTACATAACTTCTTTTTTCTGTAGAACATATAAGTGATTTGTTTGTTTACATGCTCGTTGATTAGAGGTAGCACATTGTGTTACTAGGAAAATATAACTGTGTTTGAGTTTTTTTAGTATTTTGTTCTGATGAAGTATTACATGTTACTAAATCAAAAGTGCTTAACTTTTGATGTGATGATGTCGATTTTCATTCAGTCTGTGATGCCCCAGCACTGGCCCAATAATCCAGGAGCCGCAATCCTCACCACTGGCAACTGTGGGAGAGGATGATAAGTACACACACAGTAAAGTGCAATTTCCCTTAAGAGCACACAGAGACCACAGTCAGTCTGGGGATGGTTTCGCCCTCTTTCTCCACATCCCCAGTAAAACTCCCCACTGGCACAGCTGTAGGGCTGAGTCCTTTGCCAGGGTTCCAAGCCAAGTCCTCCAACACTCTCTGTCCAACCAGTGCTATGGGTCCCTGCCCAAGTAGTTGACAGACTCTTGGAGATTTGTTTTACTCACACACACACACACACACACACACACACACACACACACACACACACACACACACCGCTGGGAAAGGCTGGCACAGGCTTGCTAGCTATACCCCCTTCTGCCCAGATTATAAGGTAGTTACCACTGCCACCAGAGCCCCTTATCAACTACTTTAAGACCCTTAGCAAAGGGTGTCCAATCCTACTGTGTAATGTTACAATTAATCCAAATAGTAGTCTGACCAGGACCAAGACTATTTAGGAGTGGCCTGTACAGTGTCACCAAATAGATATGCAAGTACTCTCAAAGCTTAAATATCTCTAAACAGACCAGACACAATTAAAATGTTTAAATATATTTAATAATAAGTAATAAAAGAACAAGACAATACTCAGTAAGTAGTCAGTTACATCAGAGTTCAAAATCACAGGAAATATTTAAAACAACATTGCAGGACAGTCTCAAATAAAGAAAACATCTAAGTTACACTTTACTATATTCTTGTCTGATCTAAAATAGTTACTATGCCCTAAAAACTTGCTTAAAACAAGCCAAGTGCAGAGGTGACTGGGTGTTTCCAGCTGATGATGTTGGGTCAAAGACAAAATACAAAATGCACAGTCTCTCTGAGAGAGTTCTTAAATTAATATTAAATATTGCTGCTGGGTTAGCTTGGATGACATCACTTTTTGTCACCTGACTTCATTTCCCAAGCTAAACTCCCTTTGTCAGAAACTAGCAGAAACTTAGCATCTCCATGTGAAAAATAGCTCTGAAGTAGTTAACTTAATTTGATCATCAACCTGTGGGTTTCAGATCTGACATGGATCCGAGCCGGCAGGGTTCCAAGCTAAGATCCGAGCTCCAAGCTCCTTCCCTTACCCATACTACACTGCAACCTCCTTCCAACCCTCAGATCTCATGTGCCGCAGCTTCACCAAGATGGGATTTCTGAGCTCCAGGCAGGTAGAGTAGGGGTTCCTTGCTTCGACTGTTTAAAAGTTAGTGTGCGTGTGTAGTGTTTGCCTTTCCCTTTTCCTCCCCTTGGGTTTTCCGTTCAAAAAAAAAAAAAGGTAGAATTTGTGTTTTAGTTAATGTAGGCCTCTCTCTCCTGCGTTTGCTGTGTGTGGTGTGTTTGTAGGTATGGCTTTAGTTAGCCTTATTTTTTGTTGTGGGGATTGAGATGTCGGACCCTCAAAAGCCAACTTTCTGCAAATGCACAGAGTGTGGCCATAAGTTGTCTCCGGCTGATGGCCACACAGTGTGTGTCATGTGTTTGGGGTTCCACACCTTTCTTCAGGCTGCAAAATATGTGCAGCCCTTAATCCACGGGCCATGGGGGACCAAGTTAATTTTGTCTGGGCTTCTCCTGGTAAAGCTATTTCTTCTTCTTCTCCTCTCTCTATGGTCATGGCTGTGGCCGTATCAGCTTCAGGTCCTCCACCCCTGTCTGGGGCTCACACTTCTGTTTCAAAACAGGGTGACAAAGAGGCCAGGAAGAAAACGCACTGGGGGAGAGAGAGAGACAAAGATAGGGATCATAAGACACCAGCGGATCCATCAGATCTTTTGGGTCCTCCTATTAAAGTTGCCACTAATCCCGGTCAAGACTTCTAAGCCATCTTCCCCTTGGCTCCAATCCCCTAGATTTTCTCCAGAGCCAGAGGAGGAGGTTTGGCCTGCTTTGAGGTCGTCTACGCATCAGCCCTCTCGGCCGGCATCAGTGGCATCCTCCAGATCTACAAGAAGCCTCTCAGAGGCTGACATGGACCGAATGATGAGAAGGTTTATACAGACTCAGCTGCAGATGGGAATGTTGCTGGCTCCCTCTACTGCCAGAGCAGGGAGTTCAGCTCTGTTGTTTGCCCCAATAGCTCCTTCTCCGATCCATCACCGGGTTTCGGAGTCCCTGGATCCAAGATCCCCCAGATTGAGGGGGTTGGCACCGATGATTCCCCCAACCTCGACGCCGGCCATGCCCTCGAGTATGTCGGATCCGAGCTCTCGGAGCTGTGATTTGGGTGTCGGATCCAGGGGGATGAGTGTGTCATCGGTTCCGTTATGGTCTGGACATACCATTCCTCTGGGTCTGTCTGTTCCAGGTTCGGCTCCAATCCCTTCATTGGATCTGAGGAGCATGGTTACTCATCCTTCTAGTTTTAGAGAAGCCGGTTCCCCTTCGGCCTTCGTTGTGGAGCAGGTTCTCTCAGAAGGATCGAGACCCCTCAATCTTTCCTCAGAGTCTGTCCCGGCTCGCTCACTGCTGAGTGTGTCTTCTGTCATTCCATCCTGTTAGGGACAACCTGTGTCTGATATGCCCCTTACGGTTCCCCTTGAGGAATATGAAGCTGTTTGTGAGCCCCCCTGAGGAGATTCCTTGCAAATACAAGTGCAAGAGGAAGCACCTGGACTTCCCCGAGTCCCTCACAGGGGATACTGACTTTGAGGAAGGGGAAGGCTCCCCCAGATCACCTCCCGAGGATGTCTCATTTGGAGACATAATGAAAATCCTTTGCCAGAGGGGAGGTTGGTCTGCCCAAAAGCCTTCCTCGTATGAGCCTGTATTAATGGAGGCATTCGACGCAGGCCCAACTACCTCTTGGGTGTGCCCCCCTGGCTGATCCTCTGGTGGACCTCATTACCACCTAAGCTTGGAAGGAGCCTGACACTGTAGAACCTATACCAAAAGGCCAGATAAGATTTTGAGCCCTCCTATGGATAAGCCTGCATGGAGTTATAGTTCCCCAGTTGATGACATGGTGGTGGCGGCAGCCACTAAAAAGGAACTGGTTCAGGAGAGTTCCTTGGTCCATCCTCCCGACAAGGAGTCTAGGACAATAGATCAACTCGGAAAGCGGACGTATGCTTCAGCTACCTTTGCCATAAGGGCGCTGAACTACATGGCCCACGTGATGCGACTTCAGCGAGACCATGTGAAAGAGTACTCTGAGTCTCCCCCTGAATCCATTTCGGCCAAGGATAAACATTCATTCATGGCACATATGGCCACTCTTAAGTCGGTGACCAACACATCCATGCTCCTACTCTCTCATGCCACCGAGAGAGCCACTAGGGCAGCCGGGTCTGGCATTGCCAGGAGGCATCATGCCTGGCTCTGGCTTTGCAATTTTGCGGAACCTTTCAAGGCGTCCTTTGCGAATGCCTCTTTTGATGGTTCGACCCTGTTTGGGAAGACCGCCCGAGATACACTAGTCCAGAGTGAGAAGGAAGTCAGGATACGCTTCTCTAACCCTCAAAGATACTTTTCCAGGAATCGGCGAGGGCAAAAGAAGATGTGGTTCTGGAAATCTCAGCATTCCTGGGACACTCTGGACTCCTTTTCCCCTAGAAGCAGAGGGGGACCGAAGAAATTTGGGTCACGGAAACCATTCTCGAATCTACCTGCGCAGCAGCCCTGAGGGTTTGCCCAACTGCTCCACTCTGGAGACAGTCGGGGAGCATTTTTTGAAGCACATAGCTCAATGGGAGTACATAACGTCAGACCGCTGGGTGCTTCGGATAATATTCAGAGGTTATTCCATTCCCTTTCTGACCAGTCCCTTACCTTCAAAGCACCTCCCAGACGTTCCACCTGCTCAAAGGGAGGTGGCAGCTTTGGAAATAGAAAAGGTGCTAAACAAAAGAGCAATCCAGCGGGTCCCCCCAGATCAGTCCAGATCAGGCATCTATTCCATTATATTTGGTGCCAAAAAAGACGGGGGACTTGAGGCTGATTCTCGACCTATCCACATTGAACCTGTCTGTTGCCAAGGAGAAGTTCCAGATGGTCACCTTACAATCCATCCTGCCGTTCTTGCAAGAGGAAGACAGGATGTGCTCTGTAGACCTCAAGGATGCGTACTACCACATCATGATGGGCAGATGATCTAGGAGGTTTCTCTGCTTTTGGCATGGAGTCAATCACTACCAGTTCAGGGTCCTACCTTTCGGTCTCACCACAGCCCCCAGGGTGTTTACCAAGGTCATGGCAGTTGTAGCAGCCCACCTGAGACTTCAGGGCATTCAGGTCTTTCTGTACCTGGATGATTGGCTCTTCACCGCCCCTTCCAGGCATCTACTTGTTGAAGCCAGAAATTCTTTCCTTCAGCTGTCAAATTTACTGGGTATCATTATAAACATTGCAAAGTCCTCTCTTCAGCCCATTCAGATTCTGGATTTTATAGGGGCAAGAATAGATTCTCTCCAGGCTAAGGTATTTTTGGCTCCAGACAGACTTCGGAACCTGACCCTTCATGTATTGGCACTTCTTCAGACATCTTCACCCCCAACAGAACTAGTTTTGAGGGCCTTAGGGTCTATGGCAGCAGCTATAAATATGGTTCCTTGTGCACGTCTACACATGAGAGTGTTACAGTGGAAGTTCAGTGGTCTCTTTTATACCAGCCCTTAAGTTACCCGATTCCTCTAAGCAAGGTGTGCAAGACTTCCCTCATCTGGTGGCTTCAATCCCAGGATATTCGAGAAGGATGCCCCTTTATTGCGACCCCGCCCCAAGCCACGGTGACCACAGATGCCTCCTGTCTAGGGTGGGGGGCACTGCTCGGGCAGGACTGTCCCAGGCACGTGGTCCCCAAACAAGACCATTCTGCATATCAGTGTTCTAGAGATGAGGGTGGTCCTTCTGGCATTGTAGGCAGGCCCTTCATGCTTCTCTTCCTCTGGTAATGATTGCAATTCAGTCATGCAACATGTCAGTGGTCTGGTATATCAACTAAGGGGGGGGGGGAGCCAGGTCCTACCCGCTTTGACAAGAGGCCATGATAGTGTGGGAATGGGCAATCTCCACCAACCATTTTCTGATAGCAATGCACATTCCGGGTTGGTCCAACATTTTGGCGAAAAAACTGAGCAGGACTATCCTTTTACCCTATGAGTGGTCTCTGAACCCTTGTGTAGCGGAACAGATCTTCCTCAAGTGGAGTCAGCTTTGCTACGATCTCTTTGCATCGCCGTCCAGTGCAAAGTGCAGCGAGTTTTTCACTCTGATTCTTTCTTGGGGGGAAGCCCTCAGAGAGACTCTTGTCCATGCTTGGTCACCTGGTCTTCTTTATGTGTATCCCCTGCTACCTCTAATGACAAAGTTCTTGTAGAAAGCTTGTCAGTTGGGGAGCAGGATTATCCTCTGGCCTTGTCAGGTTTGGTTCCCTTGCCTGCAATCTCATCTAGTAGCTCCGCCCTAGATATTAGATCCCATTCTGGATCTCATTTGTCATCCCTCTGGAATTCCTCGCCGAATCTGGACAGCCTCAAGCTTACTGCTTGGTTGCTCCAGTACCACTAATTTCCAGGACTCCCAGACTCTCTTCTCCTGTTAAGTCCATTCTGGAGGCAGCCCACAAGTCCTCCACCTGAAAGGTGTACCGTAGTAAATGGAAGAGCATTTCCATCTGGGCTTCTCAGAGAGATTTGGATACGTTTACCGCCCCAATTCCAGCAGTATTAGAATTTCTGTCTCGTATTTTCCAGCAGGGGGCCAGCTCTTCCACTGTTAAGGTCCAGTGGTGACTATATCCCACTTTCATGTAGGAGAAAATTCAGGTTCACTAGCTGCTTCTAGGATTTGTAAGACTTTCATCAAAGGCACTTTTTTGCTGAGACCTCCGATTAAGCATCCTTCCCCTCCATGGGATTTGACCTTGGTTCTTCAGGCCTTAGTTGCACCTCCGTTCGAACCCGCAGCGTCAGTTGATTTAAAATTTTTGTCATGGAAGACGGCCTTCCTGGTGGCCATCACCTCGGCTAGGAGGGTATACGAACTTCAAGCCTTGTGTATAAAACCCCCCATACTTAATTTTTCATAAGGACAGGGTTTCTCTAAGGACAAATTCTTCTTTCCTCCCTAAAGTTGCTTCAGAGTCAAATATCAATCACTCTATTAATCTCCCAGTATTTTTCCCTAATTTTCAAAACAAAGGGGAATACAAACTTCATTTGTTGGATGTCCATAGACAGTTACACTTTTATTTACATAGGACTAAACCCTTTTGTAAGTCTGATCAGTTATTTGTTTCCTTTGCCAAGCCCTTTTTGGGGAAACCAGTTTTGAAGGTGACTATTGCTAGATGGATTTCACTTTGTATCCTGCATGTGTACAAGGATCATGGATTTACCAGAACCAGACATGGTTCATGCTCATTCTACTCATTCTATGGATACTTCTGCTGATTTCTTGTCCAGAATTTCTCTGGATGACATTTGTTAAGCGGCTACCTGAGCTTCCTCTCGCACATTTATTACTTATTATAAGTTGGACATGGTATCTATAGGAAGGGCTTCTTTTGGTTTTGCAGTGCTCTGGAATATCCTTCCATAAAGGCCTCTCAAGGTTTTTTTGGTAGCTGGGGACTCTGTCCCACTGGTTGATGATCAAATGAAGTTAACTAATTCAGATAAAGAAGTTATGTACTTACCATAACTTTCCAACTGAGTAGATAGACTTCATTTGTCATCAACCTTCCCTCCCTCCTTCCCCCTGACCTTAGTGGTTTGTGATAGTCCTTGGACTCAAGACTTGCTGGGTATTGTAAGCTTAGTCTGTGTGATCAGGTCAGGTTATTTCTCTTGGGATGATGTGTGTCACATTGTGGGTGGCAAACTCGATCTGAGGGTTGGAAGGAGGTTGCAGTGTAGTATGGGTAAGGGGAGGAGCTTGGAACTCGGATCTTAGCTTGGAAAGCTGCCGGCTCAGATCCGAAACCCACAGGTTGATGACAAATGAAGTCTAAGTACTCAGATGGAATGTTATGGTGAGTACATAACTTCTTTTTCTCTCTCAGATGTTTGCAGATCCTGAAAGTCATAAAAACAATAAAACACTTCTACATCTTAAACCTAGTAATTGCTTCTCTTTCTAGACAGTACAAAAACGTTGTAGCTCTAGACATTGTGTCTGCTACTGCACTGAAATGGAGAGATAACATCTCTTTTATTATGTGGTTATGAAACAGTTTAATTTCAACTATTTTCTCTGAAATTTTTCAAATGAACCTCCTGTGTTCCAGTTTGCATTAAACGTATACATCTAAACAGTCACAGTAGTGCAGGTACATTTCTGTTCTATTCCAGTAGGGCATGTTGTGGTTACATTTCAGCTCAGTACTTTACACACACTTCTGTATAAATCATATCAATATTTACAAATGACATAGACTTATTTACAAAATTCCAGATAGCTGGGCTGGCAGTATTTTCCTTTGTCACATTATTCTTAACTGATGGGTTTGGATCCGATACTCTGATCCGACTTGGCCGTTTCTAAAGCCCGTGGTAACCAAGAAACTCTCAAGCTCATCCCTTACCCATAATGCACCTGCCCTAGGTCCCCTCAGATCTCGTTTGCCGCTTTCCACGAAAGATGTGGTTGGTCATTTGCTCTCGAGCTTCGCTAGATAAGTGTTTTCAAATTTATCCTATAACTACTTAATGTTACTATTTTATTGTAAATTTTACAGTATTCTCTTTCTGCCTTACCACTATGTATCTTTGCCTTTCTTTAGTGCTCGTCTATTTTCTCTGTTGTATGATTTTTCGTACTTCTATAAATTACTGTTGTTACTTATTTTTCTAACTGTTTAACCATTGACTTTTCTTACATGTTGGTGTATTTCTACATTTTACCATCGTTGGTAATTTTATCTTTCTTACTTTCAAAAAAAAAAAATTACTTGTTTAAAATTTTTCTCTTCTACTGTTGTTATGGCAGATAAAAGTACAGCTGGTTTCAAAAAATGTGTAAAATGTGGACACACATTATCTAGGTCCGACGGACATACCATGTGGTATATTGCCTTGGCCCATTGCACTTACAAGAAGATTACTCCACTTACCACGTGTTTAATCCTAGGGCCCTAGATGAGCAAAGAAATAAACTTTAAAAGGTCTTTCACCTTCTGCTTTTGAGGATGCTATATCCAGGGCACAGCCCCCAAAACTACGAGTAAAGATGTTAAATCTTAGTTCTCAAGACCTTCAACCTCATCCTTGTCTGTCTTGAAGCTGGCTAAGAAAAGACAAAAACTGGATCCGACAAAGTCTACAGGGTGAACCTTGGATCCAGAAAAGAAGACCGTTTCTGATCTGACTTCCTCGGATCTGTCAACAAAACTCTCAAATTTGTCAGATTCGGGTTCTGTCATTCTGCCCAGGACTACTTCCATGTCCTTTGACAGCTTACTTTACAGGGCCCCACCCCCTTTTAGCTAGACACCACTCCAAGTCTTCCTCTGTGGCTACCACTCGCTCATCCAGATGTCTGACAGAACAGGATGTGAAAAGAATGGTGAGGAAGATTCTCTTGGCACAGAGTCAGATGGGTGTCCTACCGGCTCCTACCCCTTTAGGACAGGTGGTCAATTCTTTGACAACTCCACCACTGCAAGTTTCTCCTCCGATCCCTACTGTGGCTTCAGAGTCTCTAGATCGGTCTAGTTCAGATCCGTAGATACTGTTATCTTCAGATCTGAAGCCAACCCTGAGGGTTCCGATTCAGTTGATCCATAGAGCTGTCGGATCTGAATCTGCTCTTTTAGATTCAAGGTGTTGGATTTGACTTGAGTTTGTCAGAGCTGTCTTTGTGCCTTGGATTCATGGCACTGGATAGCTCGGCTCTGGCTTCCTTCTCTAGGAGATTGCCTTCAGAGCAGGGGAAGGCAGCATCCCAAATGCTTGTCTTTTCATTGCCAGGCCTTCTCTGTCTCCAGGGAGACTACCTTTGAGGTTGTGAAGAGGGTGTTCTCTGCTCTGGCAGAGCAGACGGATCCAACCCCCTCAGATCACCTTTCTACCTTGATGCTTTGCGCCTGGAGCTTCATCATGCCTTTCCACAAAGACTGCAAGTCCGAGCCCCCAGGCTTCCCAACAGGGAATTAAGATTTGTTCTGATAACTCCGCAGAGCATCCCACTGAGGAGGTCCGTAGGAAGAAAAAGTGTAAGAGTAAGCAGTTGGACTCTCCACAAGAGTCAGTCATGGAGGATACAGACTTTGATGAAGGTAAATGGTCCCCATGATCACATCCTGAAGATGTCTCATTTGGAGACATCCTTGAGATCCTAAACAGAGAGGTGGTTAAATGCCCAGCAGCCCTTCATCTCAGGAATCGGTATTCCTGGAGGCTTTCAGTACTGGCCTGTCTACCTCCTGGGTTACTCTGCAACCGATGAGCTGGTCTCGTGGTGGGTTGGAAAGGAACACAACACAGTTGAACCCATACCCAGGAGACCAGACAAGATTCTGGCACCACCTTCAGGGAAGAGTTTTGAGCCAAGGGGGTGCCTGTTGATGCCATTGTCATGGCAGTGGGAACCAAGAAAGAACTCGCTGAATAGAGTTCTACTATTCATCCCCCTAACGGGGAGTCTAGGATGATGGACAGGTTTGGAAAGCGTATCTATGCTTTTGTGACCTTTTGGCCTTAGATTACTAAATTATTTAGTACATTTTACTAGGTTGCAAAGGGATTTGATCAAGGAGCTTTCAAATGCCCTTTCCACATCCTTACCTGTAGATGTCCAATCTTCTGTGACAGCTCAGTTGGCTACCCTTCAGTTCATTTCTAACTCTTCCATGAGGCTAATTTCTCATGTGGCCAAGGTGCCTCAAGATCAGTGGGTTCAGGCATTTCCATTAGGAGCATGCCTAGATGTGCTTGTGTGATTTTGCAGAGCCCTTCATGTCTTTCTTCTTGAATGTTCTCTTTGATGGCACATCTTTGTTTGGCTCCACAGTGAAGGACACATTATCCAAGTGTGAGAAGGATGGGAAGATCCTCTCTGCTGTGGACATATGTTTTTCTATTCCTCAAAGATCCTTTTCTAGGAATCAATGAGGTAGTAGAAAATGTGGTTCAGGAAGTCCCAGGGAACTTTCTAGGATACATGTGAAGAAAGTTCCCCTAGGGGCAGAGGGAGGAACTCTAATGGTTAATGCCGCCCCTGCAGCAGAGGAGGCCCACAAACCCAGGTTTCCAGAGATTCCTTCTCTGACAGACCATACCAGCACTCCTGAAAGGAGGCCCAATTGTTCATCTCTGGAGGCAATTGGGGGTCAAATATCTCTGCACCAAAGAGCCTGGCTAAACATAAACTATGCTTTGGTACAGCAGATTATAACCAGAAGTTATATGATACTCTTGTCTCTTCCTTCATCTACTCAGAAAAAAAATCCCCAATGTTCCACCCAGTCAGAGGGAGGAAGCAGCAATTCAAATTCAAAAGCTGTTAGAAAAAAAAAAAGAGTCATCCAAGAGGTCCTCCCAGACCAAATGGAATCTGCAACTTACTCAAGATTCTTTTTAGTGCCAAGGAAAACAGGGGACTGGAGACCAAACTTGGATCTCAGCAACGTGAACAAGTCAGTTCAGCATATCAGGTTTCAGATGGTTATGGGTTCAGTCCATTCTCCCTTTTCTGAGCAAGGACGACTGGAGTTGATTGACTGACCTTCAGGATGTGTACTATCGCATAAAGATGAACAGATGATCTAGACGTTATCCATGCTTCCTGCTGGGAGTCGGTCACTACCAATTCAGAGTTCTGCCCTTTGGTCTTACCACAGCCCCCAAATGCATGGCAGTAGTAGCAACTCTTGAGACTGCAAGGATTCCAGGTGTTTCCATATCTAGACAACAAGGGTGCTCTCAGGTGTGTGTCTGTGTGTAAGTAAGAGGGGAAGTAGGAGTGTATGTAATGGGGGGGGGGTCATACCTCGCAATTATCCATATTTTTGCCTCATAAGTTTGGTTGGTTTCTCATAAAATTGTGTTTTTGCTGACAAATCCTTGAGGACTGAAGTCAGAAAATAATGACAGACATTTAAGTTATAGACTTCATATCCTCAGAAAATGCATACTAATGCAAACCTTGTTGTCCTATCCACTTTGTAAGGAGGGAGGAGATGTATGTATGTGTCATACCTCTCGACTGCCCAGATTTTTGCCTTATATTTTGTCTGTTCCTCATAAAAATTCTTTTTTTTTTTTTATCACTGGGATGAACTAAGAATTAAAAGTTATTAAATAATGACATCTATTTGAGTTTCGGACTTCATATCCTGTAGAAAATATATTCTAACACAAATCCTGTTATTCTAGCAACTTTCTAAATGTGTCCTTAGTTTTGGGCCTTTGTCCACAACATTATGACAGGCTTTGTCCAGATTTCTTGTGCTAAGAGATTCAGAGGTATGGTGTGTGTGTGTGTGTGTGTGTGTGTGTGTGTGTGTGTGTGTGTGTGTGTGTGTGTGTGTGTGTGTGTGTGTGTGTGTGTGTAACAGGGAGGTAACATTACCCCTCAGTTGTTCAGGTTTTTGCAGAATGTCCAGATTTGTACCCCATATTCCTCCTAAAAAGGATTGAAGTTTCTGAATAATAACTGACATTTGAGTTTTAGATGTCATATATTTTAGAAAAATGCATAACAACACAGATCCTGTTATTCTAGCAATTTTCTAAGTTTATGAGAGCAGTATTTATAATTTGCCCCTATTTATTTTAGGCTTTGTCCAGATTTCTCACACTAAGAAGTTGAGGTGTGTGTGAAAGAGTGAGAAATGCCTTAATGCAGGTGGAATTTATTTTCCAGTGCATTTTCAAGGAATTGTGAGCTTCAAGGGAAGAGAAGTTTACTGTTGCTCATGCTAAGTTTGCCTAAAATGTGGAACTGTTTTGTTTAGCAAATGGTATCCCTATTGTGGTATAGAATTTTAAAGCAGTGTTAGTAGCCCAGCAGGTAGCATACTTGCATCTTGATGTAAAGGGCTGTAGGTTCTACTCCCACAGCATGTAGATTAGTATTTTAAGTGGGTGGGGTGATGCAGTCCTAAGTATGTCTGTCCTCCTTTGAATTAGATGCCTAGTAACTATGAAGCTATTTTGCAGATTACCACCCATTCCCTATTGCAATATACCAGCTTACCATTTTTTATTGTAAAATAGGCAATTTATTCTTTAAGGGCAGCAGGCACAGAATTTGTAGATGAAACCATGAATTATATAATTATTTTCTAGCAACAACCTCTTCATTGCTTTCAGATCTCTTTAATGTGGAATTATTCAGATAACCTTTACTTCTGCAGAGATTGTGCATATTGACTGATATTGGTGGATTATAATGACAGAAGTTTGAATGGCCTTTAATGGTTGAAATGATTTGAATTGGGAAGTTTGTCATTATTGGTTCATATATTTTGTTTCATTGCTTACTGGAAAAATGCTCAAAACTATACATTTAAAACACACTAACAAGTGGTGCTGTATTATACAAGGGATATAATTAAATTATTATATATTATAATTAATACAATCAGGAAGGTGAATCAAAGAACTTTTGCATGGTCCTAAAAATGTGTGCAAGGGGCCTGTGATTTGAAAACAGCCCAAAGTTAAACTTAACCTGCCACTGGCCAGATGCATTTTCTTTGAATGTGGGTTTCAATGCTGTTTCAGTGAATGTGAGTTTCAAAAGTAGAGAAGTTTTAATGCTAAGTCTGTTTTCATTGTAAGACTATTGCTTTGTTTAGCAAATGTCTTTCAGTGTTTGTGCTATAAAATTTGAAGTAAAAGTTGTAAATTAAATCCAAATATCTGTAATCGTTGTAGAAGTAAAGCATAAAATAGTATGCACACTGAGAGTTTTGAATGGTGTTTATGGCAACTGGGGAGAAATAACCAATAATGGGGCACTGGAATGGCTGTGGGGGTCTCTGCGTTTGCACCCCCCTGCAAAAATTCCTGCAGGCTCCCCTACTAGACAACTGCCTCATTACCACCCCAACCAGGCATCAGTTGATAAGGGCAATAGATCAGGTTCTTCAGACTTGTTCTTATGTGGGGATAACCATAAATTACATGTCTCAACTACAATCAACTCAACGTTTGGAATTCGTAGGAGCAATTTTCAGCATAAAGTCAATAATAGCTTCCCTGCCTCGCAGAAGAGTGCATACTATCAGATAACAGGTCAGAAAAATAATCTGCAGTACCAAAAGTTCAGCTTGCTTGGTCCTTCAGGCTCTAGGGTCAATGTCAGCAGTGATAACCCTAGTACCTTTAGCCAGATTTTATGTGAAGATTCTCCAGTGGTTGTTAGCAACACAATGGTCAATACTTTACCAACCCATGTCAACTCAGATACGAATTACTCAGGCATGCAAAAAGACCTTAGGTGGTGGATTCAATGATGATGTGTTCTTCAAGGCTGTCCATTCATTTCCCCCTCAACCCAAGGCCATAGTGACCATGGATGCTTCCCAGCTGGGATAGGTGGGGAACTTTCTGGGAAAACGGTCCAATATACTTGGTCCCCAAGAAGCCAACTTGCAAATCAATGTCTTAGAGATGAGAGCAGTGCTCTTAGCATTGAAGGCCTTCCAAGATGTTCTTCCTTAAGGGCCAGTTGCCGTTCAGACAGACAGTACATTAGTGATTTGACACATCAACAAACAAGGAGGCACCAAATTATATCCTTTTGTGTTAAGAAGCGCTCAGAGTGTGGCAATGGGTGATCTAATCCAACTATTTTCTCATAGTGATGCACATTCCAGGGAAATCCAGTGTGATAGCAGATAAACTGAACAGGTACATTCTTGTACCTCACAAGTGGTCTCTCAACAAGAAAGTGATGGAAATAATTTTTTGTCGCTGGGGCCAGCCTTGCTGCAGTCTTTTTGCCACGCCCCCCCTAAACAACAAATGCAGCAACTACTTTGCCCTAATTCCCCCTCCGGGGAAGTCATCTAAGGATGCTCTACTTCATGATTGGCCCCCCCGATTTGCTTTATGTCTACCCACCAGTCCCATTGATTCCAAAGTTTCTGCAGAAGGCTGTCAGTTTGAAGAGCAAAGTTATCCTCATTGCACCTTACTAGCCTTAACAAGTTTGGTTCCCCTTCCTTTGGCCTGTCTTGCTTTATCAACCTTGAATTCTGGATACAATTCCAAGACCTCTTATCTCACCCAATGGGAATGGTTCATCCAGACCTTTTAAATCTCAGGCTGGTGGCCTGGTTTCTCAAATTCCATTACTAGTCAGACAACCTATGGCTCTCTTCCCCTGTGTGACATATATATTTTTCTTCCCTTAAACCTTCTACACAAAAACTTTGTACAAGTAAATGGAAAAGATTTGTTTACTGGGCACAACAGAATCATGTTGATTTTTTTTCAGCTCCGATACATAACATGCTGGAGTTTTTGATATTACTTTTTAAAGAAGGCGGTAGTTCCTCAACCATTAAAGTTCAGTTAGCAGCAGTATCAATCTTCACTTTGGATTTGAAGTTGCTTCATTGGCCTCTCAAAAATTATGCAAAACGTTCTTGTGAGGCACTTTTCTTTTGAGACCTCCACTTAAGGACCCTACCCCCATGGGATCTCAATTTGGTACTACAGGTGACCTTAAGTACCTTACTTGTAAAACTGTTCTTCTGGTAGCTATTACCTCTGCTAGATGAATTTCAGAGATTTCAAGCCCTGTCTTCAAAACCTCCGTACTTGATCTTCCACAAGGAGACTAGGATAGAGTGATGCTATGAACTAATGCCTCTTTCCTTCACAAGGTGATGTCATAATCTAATATCAACCATTCCATTAATTTATTACATTTACTGGATGTTCACATGCAATTGCATTTTTATCTGCATAGATCGTTTCCTTTGTAGACTTGAAATTAGGTAAACCAGTCACAAAAGTTACTTTAGCCAAATGGCTAACTGATTGCATTTCATTCATATATAACAAATTGGGTATAATAGGTTCATAGGTTTATACTAGGCTATCTGCCCTAAGGCATTTATAAGCCTAGCCCAAAGTTTTGTGGCTTATGCCACCCCTTATGTTAAAAAATACTGTGCCCATAAGTTTGTTGTGCCTCTGTCCAGCAGTGACACAGAGATGATTCCCGGGGTAAACCTACGATGTCCCATCCACCGGTCATGATTTCTCTTGAATGGAGCCAGCGAGGTGTTCTGCCTCACATGGACTAGGATTTTATTCCACAGCATAGGGAGTCTCTGGGTGACAAATCTATCCCTCCAGCATGTCCTATTTATATCCATGCTAAGGTTTAAGTCGCTTGCTCTAGTGGATCTGGTAGATTTGGATTTTTTGAGGTGGAGCATGTCCATTAATTCCGGGTTGGACATGGCCTTGTATGTCAGGCACAGGTCACCTCTGAGCAGGCGGTATGCGACTGAATAGAGCTGGAGTTTCTTCAGTCTGGCAGCATATGACAGATTTTGGAGTCCCTTTATCCTTTTGATGAGGAACTTTTGGGGTCTCTCCAATTGCTGTAGGTGTCGGGTGAGATACATCCCGAATGGGGCAATGTACTCGATCATTGGTCTGATAAGTGAAGAGTACAGGGGAACAATGACCTCACTTGATCTGGATGTGAATCCCTTCATGATCAGGTGGGCAATGTAGAAGGTCTTTCTAACCACTTTAGCAATGTGAGTGTCAAAAGAAAGGCCACTGTCAACCTGGGTCCCCAGGTCCCTGATAACCTCTTCTGTGCTTAATGGACTGCCACCTATATGGTAGCTTGGGGTTACCTTGTTTTTCCCGAAGGGTATGACTATACATTTTTTGGCATTTAACTTCAGGCCATGGCTCTGGCACCAGTTATCAGTTTCCGTGAGACCCCTCTGAAGGATATCTGTGTCCAGTGTACTTTCCACTATGGTGCCCAGTTTGCAGTCATCTGCAAACTTTGTCAGCCATAATCCTCCTATGTTTGCCTGTACTTCTGAGAAGTAGATGCCGAACAACAGGGGGCCAAGGACTGAGCCCTGTGGGACACCACTTGTGACCGGCTTGGAGTCTGACATGGCGCCAGCAACTCTAACCCTGTGGGTTCTGTCCTTTAGCCAGTTTGCAACCCATCTTGTGACATATGGGTTTACATTTAAGCTGGTAAGTTTCTATACTAGACCCATGGCAACTTCAGTCTTTTATCCAAAGCCTCCATGGATGACATGTGCAGCAGCAACTTGGGCTACTCCCCATACATTTGTTACTCATTACAAATTGGATCTGGTCTCCAGGGGTAAAGCATCATAAGGTTCAACTCTACTCAGAAATATCCTTCCTTACAGCCCACCCATGATTATAGGTAGCTGGGGACTCTGACCCATCAGATGAGAATAGAATGAAAATTGACAACATCAGATAAAGAAGTTATGTACTCACCATAAAGTTCTATCTGTGTTATCCATTTTCTTTCGTCCTCAGTGTCCCGCCTGCCAGCCCCCAGTCTCTTCTTTACACAGACTTCTGACTTCTGGAAGAACCAGTATTTACAGGGACACCACTGCCCCTTTATATTAAGCTCCAGATATGTTTTTTTTTCTCTGTAAAACACATTTTCCTTTCTAGTAAATTCAGCAAACATGATCTGAGGGGACTTAAGGTGGGTGCATTATTGGTAAGGGATGAGCTCGAGAAATTCGTGGTTACCACAAGTTTAGTAACAGCCAAGTCACATCTGAAGATCAGATCTGAACCCATCAGTTGAGGAAGAATGAAAATGGACAACACAGATTGAACATTATGATGAGTACATAACTTCTTTTTATAATTATTTATTTTGCTACTGTTGAAGTGAGGAGGCACTTTTAACTTGTTTTTTTCTTCCATACTTCCATTTTGCTTTTAGTTATTTTTTTCTGTGGCTAACCATTTCTCTTTAGGTTCCTATACAGTTTTGTAAGCCAAAGTTATGATCCCAGTTAAAGCAACCTCTGGCTTTGGCCTTTGCTGTATATATGGTTCTAATGGAAGTAGCAAGCTAGTAGGTGGAGGCTTAGTCCTGGGTAAAGTCTTTCAGTTAGGCTTAAAATTTGCAGTCTAAACATGTCAAGCTTAGGGTAAATCTAGGAAAATTTGCCACCATGTTCCCTTTGGCTTCCCTCACATCTCCAGCAGAAGGGTTCTGTAGCTGCGAACATTGTAGATAAACTCTTGGGAGTGTAAAAGAACTTGTGTAACCACAGCCAACCAAAAAAGTGAAACTTCCTTGAAATGGTGGCATAGTAATAGAAACAGATTACTTCAGCCCAAGTGTTGTTCTCTGCTGGAGTATTACATTCTTTTTCTCAGCCCTCCTTACTTTGTCTACTTCCTTAGAGAGATGTCCTACAAATAAATACTTTATTTTGCCTGTTTTATTCTTACCTTTTAGTATCCTCTCTGACCTTTAATATCCAGGTAACCATTTTAGAGCAATCTTGCTCAGGAAGTCTCAGCAGCTTTATTAGCTGACATCTGTTTGGCAGTTTATTGTAACTAAGAATATCTCTTCTGGGCAAATGGTTTTGGGCAGAAAACTCTTACCGGGAAATCATCCTGTTGTCAGCTATAATATCTTCCCAGAACAAGCCAGATTGAGTGTTACTAATTTAGCAAATTAATTCCATTTTATCTGGGTACCATGCAAGGCTAAGTGGTATGGAAAAGAGCTCCTCTTCTCATTCCTGCACCTTATGACATCTAAAAATCCAGCTTAAACTCTTTATGACATGGTCAGGTTGTGCCCACATTCCAGAGAGAGCTATCTAACTTGAGGGACAACCTTCCATAGAAACCATTCAACCTATTGCATTTGTCAAGGAAAAGAGCTTTCCCACCACCTTGTAACCAGTGTCTATAATGATTTTAAATACTTTTAAAATAACAGTGTGAAGATGTATCTCTGGGTCTGGCAAAGCCAACTCCTGCAAGACAACTGGGAAAAGTTAAAAATTCTCCAGGATATCTTGTGGTGCTTGTTGTGCTATATAAATGCAAAAATTTGCCTAATAATTTTACTGAAAAATACCTGAGGGTTGGGATTGACACTACTTGTACCAAGTACAGAAGGTTAGAAAGAAGAAAAAACCTTGTAGCTGTTGTCCTTTGTTGAAAATCCAGTTGTAGGTGCTTTTTTACTTCTCTCTCTCAAATATATTCCCCAGTTGTGATTGTAGGTGGAAATAGTCAAACTATCCTTGTCCTGTAACTTGCTATCCAGTTCCCCTAATACCCCCTTCTTGGTCTTTTCTTTTATGGGCCAAATTGCCTCTAATGTGCTTTTTATACTGTCCCAGTGTTAAGCAATCCCCCTCCACTGGCTGAATAAGAGTATACACTGAGGAATAATGTTTAGTTAACCACTTGCTTAGCTCCTCCCAGTTGCAGCAAAACTTGCTCAAACTTTGAATCTTATCTAAATATTCCTGGCCAGGTTTAATAGTGAAACTCAGGGTTGAGTAATCCAAAAAAATCATAGAGCCCATATATTTATTATGGATTAGTTTTTCTTATGCAAGACAAAAACGATCAATCCTGGAAAAGGAGTAGTATCTGTTGGGCTACCTTTAGAGTCCCTAAGTAGAATATCAATAAATCCCATGGCTCTTAAATATTTTGTTAATTTTCCTAGGGCTGGGACTGTGTCGAGTCCCTAAGCATGATATCCATAAACCCCTTGGCGGGGAAATATCCAGTTAAAAATATCCCTAAGGGGAGAGACCGTCATTGACATGTAGAGACCCTAAGCATAATCTCCACAAACCCCATAACCCAGAAATACCTAGTTAAAAATTTCCCTAGGTCATGGACTATTGTTAGTATGGGACCCGATTGCACATCCTCATTAGTGAATCACTACTCCAGGCACCGCAAAGACTGTCAGTCCTTCCTTAAATGCCATCCACTCTGGTGTGGTGAATCTTTGTACCAGAAGAGGATGTAGGGGACCCAGCCAGCCTTCACAAGTGACATATCTTCCCGAACCATCTGAGGACTTTCTCCACAAGTAAGGGGGGGTTACCTGTTCATGACAGTGTTCTTTTCTTTCCTTTCTGTTTGAAAACTTTGTATTGGAAACCAGATCTAGATACATTTCTATGTTCCTCTTGCAAGAGGACTACTGAAGGGGTACCATATCTGTGGGTAGCAAAAATGTTTGCGGCCTAGTGAAAGGAGTTTAACCCATTAACATTCCAAACTACAACGTGATATGCCATGGCTGTGTATAGTGTCTATTTCTGATAGAGTGGTTTGCAAGGAATTTTTAAAATCTTCCAATTCACTACACTCCCAAAAAAACTGTCCTCATTATGTCTTTCTTCCTCATCACACCTCCAATATTTGCTTTATCTGAGGAAAAAAACTTTGTAGTCTCCCTAGAGCATAAAAATACCTTTGCAGACACTTCTAAGCAAAAATTCTAAACCTTTGGGCATTGTTAAAAACTCAGGAGCCATACATATGTCCTCTCATTCTATCCTTGTATTTTTTTAACAGCAACCTCTTTTCTAGATTTGACTAAAGACTCAACCAGAGTAGGTCTTTAACTTTGGACTCCCCTATCCCTTTCTCTTTGCCTGTACTATGGTATCAATCCTTGTTAAGAAAGGCAGTCTCTAACTTTGTAGTTCAAACAACCTCTTGGTTTTCTCCCAAATATGCAACAAAATCTAGAAGATTTAGGATTTTTGCTTGGAAATGTTTACAGAAATATTTTATACCCCCAAGTAGACTCCAGATAATTTTTCCTCAGGTAGACAGCAAATGCTGAGGGTGTGACCGGTAAGAAAGAGGTAATTGGGAACATATTTTCTGGGATTGTGGTGAGTTGGTGGACTTTAAGGATTCCCTGTGGGATGCACTATTGGAAATGCTGAGTGGGCAGATTGGTGTGACAAGGGAGTTGATTTTTCTGTGGTATGATACAGAATCGGAAATTGGAATTGCCTAGACATGGTAAGGCCTTGCTGTGTCTAATTATAATGGCTGCCAAAAAGCAATTACTAGAAAATGGAAATCAAAATCTAAACCAACTATACTAGAAATAGTCAGTATAGTAACATAGATAAAACAACTGGAACTGAGATCTTTAGAAAAAGGTAGGAGCAAACTACATAGGAAAAAATGGGAATTGTGGAACAGTTCATACAGGGGAGGAATGAGGTTTAAAAGAAGGCAGGATTTAAATTAGCTCTGTAATGTTTGACTGAAAATGATTGGGTAGATCATAAGTGATGTATAATCTTTGCAACTGGAGGGAGTGTCAGTATTTTTTGTGATGGAAAATACTTGCAGCTAGGATTGTCACTGGTTTGTTTTCAGTTATATAAATGTATGATTGCTTATGTCTTACAGAGTTGCCACCTTTCTTTGTGGTGAAAACTGGAACAAAGCTATACCCCCTTGCACTTCCTACAACCTTGCCTCTCTCCACCCATTTCCTAGCCCACCTTACCCACTCTTCCGACCATTTTGTGACACAAATGTGGGCATCATCACAAGGTGAAATGCCTTCTTTTCTTTTTTTTCTCTCTACGTTTTATAACAAAGTCACAGTTTTTAATGCATCATAATGGATGCTTTTCAATTGAAAAGTTATGCTCCGGCTGCTTTTTTATGATCCAGCATTCTGTTTTTGTAGATAAATAGAATACCAGAGTTTGTATAGTGCTTTCTGGACTAGTGGTCCAACTTTCAGTTTGAGTGCTTTCCTGACTAGTGGACCAACAGTCCATGACCATAAAAAAAGTCCACAAAAAACTAGGAGCGTTATACAGAAATAAGCAATTTCTCACCAAAGCAGCAAAGATTTCAGTAGTAAATTCCCACCTTATCTCCACCCTACTTTATGCCTCTCCAATATATACCAACCTAAGGCAATGTGATCTAAACAAGCTAGAGACCTGCTACAACAAAATCGCCAAATTCGCCACAAGGGGATCCTACCGTAGTCACCACTGGCTCTCACTTGCTGAACTGGGCTGGCTTGAACTCCCTCACCTCCTTCAGTGGTATCAACTCGCCCACAAACTAGTAAACCATCCACTAAATGTCCCATCCCTCGAGAATCTACTCCAACCCTATCGCACCACCAGACGACTAAGATCTAGCAACAAAAATCACTTGCAGATCACTAAAGCCAATAACTCTGCTGATGAAGCACTATTCTCTTGCGCCATAGCCAAATTATGGAACTCACTCCCACCCACAATTACCTCCGTACCATCATGCAACCACTTCAAAACTTTACTAAAAGCGCACCTAAAAACATGCTGGCTATGCCCTTGCAACTCCCACTCTAATATCATCCACCCCATCCAACCACTACCTTTCTTTCCACTCCACTAACTACCTTGATTATAGCAAGCTCAGATGCTCATAAGCCTAGTACTTATTATACAGCAGGAACTTCTCATTGTAACATTTGTTAATATCTGTTATGTACTTCACAGATAAAGATTCTAGTTGTCTACTGATGTACTATGTTCTTCATCTGTAAATATGTTGCAAGTAATTGCTATGTTAAATTGTTAATTGCTATGTAATCCAATGTAACTACTGTCTGTTTATTTTACTGTGGAGCTTTTCTCCCCGGGCCTCCGCTGAAAATGGACCTACGTCCAGTCGGACACTCCCGGTCAACAAATTTAAATAAATAAATAAACAAACAGTCTGATTTCCGGGTAGTCCAGAAAAATACAGAAGAGGTGGCAATGCTAATGTCTAAAGTGATGGTTTAATAAATATGTTTCTTGTTTAGAAAAAAAAAGTGAAGGAATTGAATAACTTTTATAGTGTTGCTTAGGTTATATGATATATAGCAGTATATGTGAAGTATAATGTTTGTAAACGTGAACTTGTTAATACAGTTTGATTACTTTTATATAAATGTAAATTTGCTTATGTTGCAAGTGATAATTCAATAAAGGTGTTTAAAAAAATGAGCAGCTTTCATTTTTTTACTTCGTAGAAAACAGGAGCTCTTTGTAATGTTGCCAGACTGCTTTTTGGTACAACTAAAGGCTCCTGGACTCCTGTTCTGTGGATGGATAACGACGACTTATGAGTTTTGTAGCATAGGGAATAATAACTCAATGTTCAGCATACAAAAAAGTGCATCAAACACAATGTAAAGGAATGTGACAATGTTAATACACTGAGTTTATCAGTAAAACTAATTAACAATGCTGCATTTTTCATTTTGATACATTGCCAAGAACAGGAATATGCTGAGCAAAATTTTGAGAGGTAAAAAATCTAGTTGCCATAAAATAGCTTGCCCTTACTGATTTTTTTTAGTATGAACCCCCTTGATATTTCTTCCTAATTTCATTAAAAGTATGTTGTGTTGGTTTGATCATGTTATAGAACATTTGCTTGCTTTCAGTGTAATGTTGTATTGTATTTTATGCGTTCAGCTCCTATTTTTTATGAGAGCTAATGAAAATCTTTTTTTTGTTTCACTTACATGTTAATCACTGTATTATATTCTTGTGTTGGTATAGATTCCATTTTATATCTCCTAGGCTGAGCCTTAACTAGAACTTATATATATATATATATATATATATATATATATATATATATATATATATATATTGCATAGTTATCAGTCATTCAGAAAACTGAAAGTACTGTCCTTGAGTTCTGCTCTTGTTTTCTGATATTTTCCAGGTTCGAAAGATGTTGGATTCATTGAATGGCAGCTGGCTTTCCTTCCAGCAGTGTCTTATTGACAGTGAAGCCATGTTGAAAAAGCAGAAAGAGAAGTTCAAGACCAGCTTACTCTTCTCTGCTGAGGACTTGAAGAAAAAAGTTCATATGCTGCAAGAAGACTTTGCTTCTAAAGGTTGGATGATTACTCTTATTTGTAGATTCAATGACTTGTATGCCAGCATGAATCTATACTGAGTGGGAGTAAGAGACTTAGGGAAAGAGATGATCTGGTAAAATGACTTAAGTTCACACACATACGAAATAAAAATAATGGTAATGAGCTGTGTTTTTAAATGTGTTGTGCAATTGTATAGATCTAGTACACATTTCAAATTACATACCAGAACTCTGCACAGTCCCTGGAATCTCTGCATAGATTACAGCATGTCTACAGGAAGCCAGATGTGCCTCTGTATCTTTCATGATTCACCCATGTGTGGGTTACAGAGGGAGATGTGTACAGGAGACATGGAATTATGGGGTTATGACCATAACTACATTAGTAGCCATGCACTTGATCACCAGTTAAAGGTAGTATGGTATGTTGCCCAATGTACGATGCCTGAACAACATTATCTTTACATTTTCTGAATCTGCAGACAGTTATATATTTATTAAAGGAATGCAGTGGCACATCCTATAAGTTTCTGCAGTGCATACAAGGACACTAGCACAGCCATCCCTGTCCTGCCCTTAAAAGTTACTCAGCAGAAAACCTACTAATGGCTGTTTGCACAGCATTCAATCACTCTTTTATCATACTTTGCAAATGCAGCCTGCTCTTCTGTCATAACTAAAACTTCTCAAATTTTAATGAATCATCCCTAGTTGTGGCAGAAGAGCAGGGAAAGCCAATATACAAAAATGGGATGAGGAGAGATGTGCTTTTTTAACATGGAGAGTATCAGCAGGAGACCTTACATACTGCCTAAGAATGTCACACACTGTATAGCTGCATACAGCAGTCCTGCTTGTACACTACAGCTGCTACGCATAAAGAGTAGTAAAGGAATGAGTCCCTTTATGCACCCATACAATGGAGCTGTGTGTATGGCAAGAGAAGGTAGTTTTTATGTCCTGCAGCCACTGTTCGAAATAGTGTAGATCACAAAGTGGAAATAGTAGAGCAGGAAAGTGTTGGCTTAGTGTGTTGACTCCAGTTGTAGAACATTGCTAACAGAATCCTTGTGCCTCACTGTGTTGTTGCAGTATTGCCACCACAGGAGTAGAGAGCATGTGCAAAGTTGTTGGTTGCACAAGGTAAACTTAAGGTGGAAGCTGTTACCTCTGGATATTGACTGCTATGGTTCAAGATCACAGTCTTGTGTCTCCTACAGTCTGGTATGGCAGTGCTGTTATCCATTCAAAGTAAACATTAGGTTCATAGTTCATGTCTGCTGCACTTCTGCTATTGGCCCCATAATCCAGCTTAGTAAATATCCTGTTTATGATTCACAGTAAAGGCCTAACGCACAGTATTCAAAAAACAAATGCAGAATATTTTTCCATGCATTTATCCTTAAATATACTACCAAAGATGCTCATAACCTACAGGTGTTAAACTTGAGAACCACAAGGAACTATTACATCAAAGCATAAGCATAAGCATAGCCAAGCATGCAACACGAGTCATGGTGTATACATCTAAACATGTTTTTTTTTGTGCAATGAAATGTGATAGAATTGCTGTTAACTGAAATATTTTTCATGGTTTATGGTGAATATGTGATCTGAAGTAGTTTACTTAATTTGATCTTCAACCTGTGGGTACCGGATCTGTATTGTATCTGAGCCGGCAACTTCACTAGCATCTACTCCGAGCTCCAAGTTGCTCCCCTTACCCTTAATACACCACCACTACCTTCCAACTCCCAGATCTCATTTGCAGCTAGCCAGCGCATCGTGATTCTTAAGCTCCAAGTTGCGAGTAGAGATTCTCTCTTTGATAAGTGTTTTTTGTGTGTGTACTTGATAGTGTAGGTTTCCTCCCCTTGCTGGTGCATCGAGTTTAAGACTTTTTTCTTAGTTTTTAGGTAGTTAGGTAGTTTGTCTTCCCCTCCATCCCTCAACCTTTGGTGTGCTTGTCTGAGTGTGTAGTTTAAAAGATTGTTTAAAGTTTGTTCTTGTGGCCACAAATTGTCACCTGCTCATGGCCACACTCCTTGCATGCTGTGTTTGGGTGAGGCCCATTTAGCCACAAATAGTTCTATTTACGCGGGTTTTAACCCGCCACCCTTAAGGATCGGCGAGCCAAATTAGTTATGAAGGGCCTGCTCCCTTCTACGGAGGCGGCGGCCTCCTCTTCTACTTTGGTCACAGCTGTTACTGTGGCCTCTTCTCCTTCTACTCTTGTCCTTCCTTCTCCTCCCTCCCAGGCTGGGACTCATCCTCCTGCATCTAAGCTTGTGGAAGCAGAGAGTAGAAAAGGCAGAGAGAGAAGGGACCTCCTACCAAAAGTCAGCCTAGGCATTGTGACTCCCCTCAGCTCCAATCTACTAGATTTTCTCCAGAGCCGGAGGTCCCTGATCACCCTCTAGAGCCTCGGTTCCTCGACCCGCCAGGTTGGAGTCCGTGGCTTTGTCATGGTCCACCAGCAACCTCTCTGAAGTCAACATGGATTAAATGATGTGGAAATTTATTTGCGCACAAATTCAGATGGGAGTCTTGCTTTACACCTATATCTCCTTCTCGATCCGACCCCCGTTTTCGGAGTATGTGGATCCGAGGATGCCTCTAGTCAGGGGGTCAACGCCAATGGTACCTGTCTCCTCGACGCCGGCAGCTGCCTGAAGCGTGTCGGATCTGACTAGTTCGGATCTGAGTGGCTCTTTGAGCCGGAGCCTGGGTGTTGGATTAGAGGGGGTGGAGCTGTTTCCATCGGCTCCGACGTTGTTGAGTCAAGGTCCCCCTTTTGGAGCACCATCTACTTCGGGCTTGGCTCCGATTCTCTCGTCGGATCTGGGGAGAGCAGTTCCCTTAATGGTGTCCCAGGAAGCTCGCTCTCCCTCGGCGTTCGTTGTGGAAAGGGTTTTCTCCAGTGGATCAAGGCCCCTGAATATATCTTCGGACTCCACCACAACTCCTGCTTTGTGTGTGAATCCCATCATTTTAAAATGAGTCAGAGCCAGCACAACATGTGGTATAGCAATTTAATGCACAAAAACATATAAAATGGGTGAAGGGAAAAAGAAACAAACTGGTTTTGGCTTAATAGCCTTCTTCAGTGGAAGACAGACAAAATATAAATAATAGGACAAAAAAGGTATTCTTATATACCTACAGACAGTTGCCAAAAGACCTCCTCCTCCTGGTTAATTTAAAGATATTCATTTAAACCAGGAGGGAAAAGCCCCCCTAGTTTAATTATCCATTCCTTTTCTTTAACATTTAGAATATTATGCCAACCAACTTTATCCCTGTAATTTCCTAATATATAATCAATGATAGCAAATCTAAATATTGCAGTATTGTGCTTCCAAGTATGTTTGAAGAGGGCATTGGGCTGCCTTTTGTTCTTTATGTCACTCATATGCTCTCCAGTTCTGAATTTGAGAGGTCATGAAGTTTATATATCTGTATGTGTATATATATATGTATGCATATATATATATATATATATATATATATATGTATATATATATATATATATATATATATATATATATATATATATATATATATATATATTTATTTATTTTACATTTGTTTACTGGGTTAGTCTGACTGGATACATATCCCTTTTCTGCAGAGACCCGGGGAGAAAAGCTCCACATTTGAAAAGAACAACAATACATAGACTAACATCAGCAACATTCGTAGTATACAAAATACAGAGACTGATTACAAATACATTCTATTAAATTCCACAAATACATGATGAGTAAATACCCAGATATACAGATAGGTTAAGAAGTAAAGAGGTTTGAGCTTTTAATCACAAGGGAGAAGGATATATCTTAATTCACAGGGCGATTCTATGGTTATACGGAGGGGCAGCCTAAGAGGAACTAACGTGTATAGAGAATAGGTTTAAAGGGATCTAGAGAAGTTTTAGGTGAAGAGTCCTATAGATAATAGTGTGTGGTAAGCAGCTATAGAGTTAGTCAGGATTGTCACAAGGGCATAGCCAGTGTGCCTTAAGAAATGACTTGAGACTAGTTTTAAAATGGCTGAGTGAAGTTGTTAGTCTTAGATTATTGGGAAGGGAATTCCAGAGACTTCCAATAGAATTGGCATAGAGAGTATCACCTCCTGAGTTATTTGTTTTCATAGTTTGTACCAGGACACTATTAGAAGATCGGAGGCAGTTAAGGTTGGAGTAGGGGGTCAGGAGTTTGTTCAGAGAGGGTTTTTTTTCTGGTTCCTTAATTATTTTAAATGCTTCCGTAAGTTGGTTGAATTTAAGAAGGTTAGGTAATTCTAACCATTCAAGTTTCTTTAGGTTGAGGCAGTGATGAGTACGGTAAGGTGATCCAGTAACAAATTTAGCGATATGGTTATAAGCAACTGAGAGTTTATTGAGCTCATTTTTATTGAGGAAGGATAGGACCGGGGAGGCATACAGTAGAGTGGAGAGAAGGTGTGATCGTGCTATAGTTAGTTTGGTATAAGGAGTTAGAAAGTTCTTAATTTTGTACATGGAACCCAGTTTCTTGTTTACTGTCTTAATAGTTTGACTAATGTGAACATCAAATTTGAGCTTGTGATCAATAGTAACACCTAGTAGTTTGGTGTTGGTGACAGGCTCAGTGATGGTGCCATTGATGGATTGAACGTGAAAGATCGTATTATTAGAATGTGGCGGATATTGGCCTAAGGGGATTCCAGAGGTGGGGAAGATTAGAAGTAGCTTAGTTTTTATGGGATTTAAAATGAGTTTCCACTGTAGTTTACACTTTAGTCATTGGTGACTCTATAGTCCGGCACACTGATGTCCCTCTCACCAGGTTGAATAAGGAGAAAATTACAGTCAGCTGCCTGTCGGGTGCCAGGATCCGCCACACAACGCATGCACTCCACAACAAGTACAAATATGACTCTGTCATTGTCCATGTTGGAGTGAATGACTTGAGACGTACCTCCCTGGACTACATGAAAAGAGACATGGAAGAGCTCTCGGATCATGTGGCCCAGGCAGGTATGACCCTAGCCCTGAGTAGCATCCTGCCTTCGCCCAGAATGATACCACAATATAAGGATAAAATGATTGACTTCAACAATTGGCTAAGCTTATGGTGTCATTCAAAGGGGATCCAGTATCTGTCTGCCTGGGATGACATGATTGACAGACCACAATGCTTTGCCAGAGATGGTCTGCACATGTCACCCCTGGGATTCAGGTTACTGGCTAAGGCTCTTGCCACCCCTATAGTGCCTTTTTTAGGCAAACTTCAAAGGACAAAACCACCACCGTAACAGGTACAAGCATGCAAAATCTGAAGGTAATGCTACTCAATGCTAGAAGTCTAAACCTCAAAATGCACTCTCTCGAGGCACTCCTAAAAATGGAGAACATCGATATCTGTGCAGTAACTGAGACCTGGTTCAAGGTTCCAGAGAGCACCCCTGCAATACCAGGCTACAACTCTTACCACACTTTTCGGCCACCAAACCACACTAAAGGTGGAGGAGTGTCAATATTCACCAAGGATATTCACACCACCAGGCTAGTTGGCCAACACAATGTGTCTGAAATTCTCCAAGTGCAACTAACACTAGGTAAGACTGCAATCCAAATTGTAGCATGCTACAGATCCCCCACCATACCCCAAGATTCTCACTACACCTTTCTAAACATACTGGAAAATATTAAGATAGAACCAAACACCCTAATACTGGGTGATTTTAACTACCCTCCCATTAACTGGGAAAACTACTCATGTCCCAACACCTTTGCATAGCGGTTCTTGGAATTCATAAATTCCAATGCCCTGGATCAACTAATCCATAGTCCCACCAGGGGCTCCAATATCCTAGACCTGGTCATTACCAACATGGGAAATCAATGCTCCATACCTATGGTCACCCCCCTCGTTAGTCAGGTCTGACCATAAGCTAATCACCCTTAACATCCACATCCCACCCCACCCCCAGTAAAAGAAACCACCGTAAAAACTTCTCCAAAGCCAACTTCATGCTACTCAAGTCAGAAGTGACAAACTTCATAACACCCATGCAGGCGGAACTGACAGTCCACCTGCTGAATCCTACACTAAGGCACTGTCCGAGCACATCCACTCATGCATGAATCGTGCCATCCCAAATAGAACCAAAATGCTCTCATCCAAAAAAGGAAGCCAATCTGGTGGTCCCTGCCATAAACAAACTTTACAACAAATGGAAGAAACTTTTGCAGAAAAGAGGAAAATCCCAGGATGCAAAAACTCCCTTACTAGCCTCAGTAAGAAACTGAGATGCCTCATAAAATCCTCCAAAGCTAATTACGAAAATAAAATTGCCAAAGATTCCAAAGACAACCACAAAGCATTCTATAACTATGTCAAGAATCTAAATGGCAATGCTCAGATCTGCTCTGAGCTAAAACAGAATCGCATTAAATATACTGATCCAGGATATTGCCAATATCTGGCAGATCGATTCAGTGCCAACTTCACCCCCCCTCTCACCCCCTAAATGGCCCATCTCAATACCCGAAGATTGCCAAATTCCAGTAAAAACAGCCACACAGGTACAAAATGCACTCTCTAAAGCCAAGAATACAGCATCCATGGGACCAGATGACATCCCGGGCTGTGTACTACATGAACTACAATATGAACTGGCACCTCACCTAAGTGTCATGTTTAATCATAGCCTCACCTCAGGTTTCGTGCCCACTGGGTGGCACAGAGCTACAGTTATCCCAATCCACAAGGGGGGATCCACCTTGGATCCCGCTAACTACCGTCCCATCTGTCTGCCAAGCCTTATCTGCAAGGCCATGGGCGTATTATCATGGAACTTATAAACAAAGACATTGGCAACCTTCAAACACTGGACCCCACCCAGTTTGGGTTTGTGAAGGGCCGATCTTGTCTCCTGAACCTGATTGACTTCTTTGAATCAGTCTCCAGAGCCATGGACAAGGGTAAGGTGGTCCACACAGCCTATCTAGACCTTGCCAAGGCCTTTGATACCATCCCCCACTCTGGAATCATAGATAAACTTACTAAGTTGGGCATTAATCCCTATGTCACCCAATGGGTTGCTAAATGGCTTACTGATAGAACCCACACTGTAAAAGTAGCCGACTCCAAATCCAGCTCCAGACAAGTGACAAGTGGAGTACCTCAGGGTTCAGTTCTGGGGCTGCTCTTGTTTGGCATCTACTTCTCTGAAGTACAGGTCAACACTAAGGGACTCTGGCTAACAAAGTTTGCAGATGACTGCAAACTGGGAGCCATTATTGAATCCCAAATGATGTGGATACTCTACAAAGGGCCTTACAGAAACAGATGCTTGGTGCCAGAGCCATGGGCTCAAGCTCAATGCCAAGAAATGTATTGTTATCCCCTTTGGGAAAAAACATGTATCCATGAATTACCATATAGGTGGCAGTACACTAAACACAGAAAGTGTGATAAGAGACTTAGGGACACAGGTGGACAGTGGTCTCACCTTCGATAACCACATCGCCACAACAGTCAGGAAATCCTTCTATGTGGCACACCTCATCACGAAGGGCTTTTCATCCAGAAAAAGGAGGTCATTGTCCCACTGTACTCATCCCTCATTAGACCCATTATAGAATACAACGCCCCATTTGGTATGTACCTCTCAAGACATCTGCAACAACTGGAAGGCCTCAGAAATACCTCACTAAAAGAATCACAGGCCTAAAGCAGATGCCCTCGCTGACCGCCTTAAAAAACTCAGCTATACTCTGTTGCATATACGTCTACTCAGAGGCGATCTCTGCTTAACATACAAGGCCATGTCAAACCCAGAGCTGTTGGACATGCTACACTTAAAGAAATCCCAATCCCTCAGAGCTACACGCTCCAGGGATCTATACCTTGTCATCACAATAAACAAAACATGCTGGAGGGATAGGTTCCTGACCCAGAGACTCCCCAGACTCTGGAATAGATTGCCCATACATGTCAAGCAGAGTGCCTCTTTGGACCTCTTCAAGAGGAACCTTGACGATTGGATGGGAGAAAGGAAATTCACCCCAGGGATCACGTCAGTCGCCCTGCTAGACAGGGGTCCAGGAAAGTAAATAATGTGGGAAGAAATAGCCAGGGAATTGTTATGGCTAGGCTTGTATAGGCCCTAGGGCTGATAGCCTAGTACCAACCTATGAACCTATGAACCATGTCAAAGGCTTTTGACAAGTCAAGAAAGAGAGCAGAAGTTATTAATTTGTTGTTCCGATTGTTATTTACTGAATCAACAAAGGAAAGGAGGGCAGTGGTAGTACTATGATGGGGGCGAAACCCATGTTGAGTTTTAGACAGAAGATTGTTTAGGGTAAGGTGGTGTAGGAATTGCTTGTGAGCACACCTTTCCATAATTTTTGCTATAGGTGACAATATTGCTATAGGTCTATAGTTCGATGTTTCCGTAGAGGAGCCTCCCTTGTGAAGTGGGATGACGTATGATATTTTCCAGATTGAGGGGATGGTGGCCTCTGTAATAGTTCTATTAATCAGGATTGAGATGGGATAGGCTATTACATCAGATGCTATTTGTAGGTATTCAGCTGGGAGACGATCAGCCGATAGGGTGGATGGTTTGAGTTTCTTTAATAGAGTTCTAATATAGGAGGTGGATATTGGTTGAAGACTAAAGGCAGGTAGATTTTTGCCAGTGGGACTGGTTAAGGAGGTGGAAGAAGTAGGTAACTGACTGGCTAGTGCCTGAAACGGTCTCAGTGAAGAAAAAGTTAAACGAGTTAGCTATTACTTCATGATCTTTACCTATAAGTTTTCTGGGGTAGGGGTAGTTGATTTCCCAGAATAAAGGAGGTTATTAAAACCTGCCCAAAACTTCTTTGGGTTATTTTGGTGTTTGTCCTGGAGATGACAGAAATAATTCTTTTTATCCCGGGTAGTTAGTATCTGTTTTTGTAGAGTTTCTGAGCTGCTGAAATTTGATGCGATCTAGGGGTTCTTTGGTGGTACGCCACTTTACCCAAGCCTGGTCTCTGAGCTTAATTTTAGATTTGGTGTCTTTGGTTAGCCAAGGTGCAATCCGGACTTTGGCTCTGATGGATCGGTTAGGTGCATGAGAGTCCAGTATATTTAGGAATGTGTCATTAAAGTATGTAACAATCTCGTATATGGGGAGTGTTTTTAGCATGGACCAGTTACAGGATTTAAATTCTGCTAGGAATTGTTCAAGAACAAATTTCTTCTTGTTTCTAACTAGTTTATATATGGGAAGGTTTGTACACGTCAATTTATGTTTTATGATGAAGGTGATAAGGTGGTCACTAAGATCATTGGGGAGGTTCCCCGTGGTATAATTAGGTGTGTCTTTATTGGTGAGAATCCAGTCGATAATGCTTTCTTTTTGTTGAGAATTACCTATTCTTGTGGGAGATTTTATATTTTGGGAAAAGCCATATAGGTTAATGGGCAGGGGATTCATCTGGTCAGAGTACTGGGACCAGTCAAGGTTAAAGTCTCCTAGTGCAATTGTTTCTTGAGGGTAGTTTGAGGTAAGCCAGCTTAGGGTTAGCTCCACAGTTTCTAAGTTTTTCCCTGGTGGGATGTAGACTACAATTAGATTGATACTCTTTTGGTTGTTTAGGCATATATATATATATATATGCAGAGACAAGAAAACACTCACAACAAGCTCCGTGCACACACAAAATAATACCAAGTCCAATTGTTCAAGTCAAAACTGTTGCACGGAGATGCAGGAATCTGGATACACAAGGTCCGTTAATATTCAACGTGGCTGCCTGCTAGGCACAGCATCATACGCAGTTTGAGTTCAATAATATCAGCTACAAAAGTCACTAATTGCTATTCAGCACTGTTAGGAACTTCCAACAATACCAGTCAGCTCCGCCGAACAATAACTTGAGAATCACACAAAATCAATAATCCAAGCGTTCAGCGAGGTGAAGGTAAAAGAATTGGTTTATTAAAACATCCGGCAAGCGCTTTCGACAAGGTCTTCTTCAGGCCGTTATACAAAATTTTTTAAAAAAACATTCACAAACATTTATAAAGGATGTGACATAGACATAATGATGTAACATCCTGTTCAAACTACAATATATTAAAGATACAAAACATTTTCTTAAAACTTTTGGGCACTACAAAAATGAATCACCTAACATTCTTGCTGGGTATGGCAAATTACAGATGCTATTTGCACATACATCAACTAATGCAGCTCTAAAACTGTTAGCATCAAAGTACATTAAAATGCATTAAAATGCAAGACATTCTCTGCACCATTCCGGCGCTATAAAATAGAGGTACCTAATATTTTAGTTAGGTAAGACAAAATGCAAACGCTATTTCTACATGCATCAACTAATACAGCTCTCTACTTATTATCAAACAAAATATACATAAGATCTACATTTGTAGTTCAAATCTTGCTCTCAGTGGCTGCATTAAAAAGTCCTGGTTCACTAGTAGTCAAAAATGCAAAGTGCTAAATCCAACGTTGTATACACAACTAAATACATAAAACAGATGTCCTTATTCACCTTCCAGCATCCTGAAACTACTGCAAGTACATGACTGTTATGAATATGGGATGGGGGGGTGGGGGGGCGGCTGGGGGGGCAGGTAAGTAGTTCAAATCTTGCTCTCAGTGGCTGCATTAAAAAGTCCTGGTTCACTAGTAGTCAAAAATGCAAAGCGCTAAATCCAACGTTGTATACACAACTAAATACATAAAACAGATGTCCTTATTCACCTTCCAGCATCCAGAAACTACTGCAAGTACATGACTGTTATGAAGATGGGATGGGGGGGAGGGGGGGAAGGTAGTGGGTGTAAGTGTGAATTGGGCTGGGAACCTAGTGTAGGAGGTCAGGAGATGGGACTGAATGGGTGAATGGAAGAACCTATGGAGAAGGTATAGGGTAAGTGGAAAGACAATGTAGGCAAAGCTACTAGGAATGTAATGGGTGCTGCTAGAACCGTGTAGTCAAAGGGTCTGAATATAAACTGAAGATCTGGATTCAACGAATAGGTTTGCCTTTGAGTATGGGCTTGATTGATACTCTGTCATTCAGGCCGGGGCTCCTATCAGACCTCAGTCTAATAATCCATTTCACCTCTGTCTGTTCTGTTTTATTACACAGATGCCCTCTTCTATTACTAGGTCTATTCAGATCTATTACTTGAAAAACAAAACTGTGTTCATGCGAGGTGTTCAAGATATGTTTCCTGC